>NC_135954.1:111309501-111502001 GCF_053455715.1 Rhinoraja longicauda | reverse complement strand
TGCTGGTTTAAATCAAAGGTAGACACACACTGGCTACCCGCTGTATAAATATCTCATCTTAGATTTAAAATTAAGAATACGACATATTCTTATTTAAATTAGAAAACTAGATGAGTTTATTTCAGTAAATAATTAGACAAATAGACTTCAATCGGGATATATTACATTCTATTCCTTATCTCAAATAAGATAAAACGCTATACACGCATTAAAACACTGTATGTAAATTCTATTTCAAATAATAAATAAGAAATTAATTAATTCAGATGAAGATTAATATTTTCATATTTTAAACTATCTATCTATTTATTTATAATAAGCAAGAGCGTAGCGGTAGAGGTAGAGGTGGCGTAGCGGTAGAGCTACTGCCTTACAACGCCAGAGACCCTGGTTCGATCCTCGCTACCGGTACTTGTCTCTGAGATCTTCGGTTTCCTCCCACGCTCCAAAGACGCACAGGTTTGGCTTGGTAAAAAACGAAAAATTGGCCCTAGTGTGTGTAGGAAAGTGTTAGTGTGCGGGGATCGCCGGTCGGTGCGGACTCGGTGGGCCGAAGGGCCTGTTTCCCCTAAACTAAACTAAAAGATCATAGTTCAACAAAAACATAAAATAATCAGATATATTGTTTAAATATTTAAGTTAAACATGATATATAACACTTATTTCAGTTAATATATAGCTAAAATCTATTGGCACAGATAATAAATTGGCACAAAAATTACAATTATTTATAATTATAATTAACCCCTCCAGTTACACTCAATACAAAATAAAACAAATCTGAGATAAAAAGTTATTTATCATATATTTACCCTTCTTAAATTTTCCAAATGCCTCTTGATTAAATTTAGTGTAAGAAAATAACTGCGGATCCTGATACAAATCGAAGGTATTTATTCACAAAATCCTGGAGTAACTCAGCAGGTCAGGCAGCATCTCAGGAGAGAAGGAATGGGTGACGTTTCGGGTCGAGACCCTTCTTGTATTTTAGTTTAGAGACACAGCGCGGAATCAGGCCCTTTCGGCCCACCGGGTCCGCGTCATTAACACTATCCTACACCCACAAGGGTATAATTTTTACATTTACCAAACTACTACAAACCTGCACGCGTTTGGAAGATCTTGGAGAAAACCCACGCAGGTCACGGGGAGAACTTACAAATTCCGTACAGACAGCAACCGTAGTCGGGATCGAACCCGGGTCTCCGGCGCTGCATTCGCTGTAAGGGGCAGCAACTCTACCGCTGCGCCACCATACGTTTTCCCAATAACGCTCCCATTTTCTCCCATTACACCCCCTCCAGTCACCGTGCCTCTCTCCCCGCCTGAATCGATCGTCTCCCACCCAAGATTCTCACATTTCTCTTCCCTATCTTTCCTCACCCCCCCGCCCCCTGTTCCCTTCCACCCACATCCCTTCCTGCAGCTTTACATTCCTCTCCTCTCCTCTCCTCTCCTCTCCTCTCCTCTCCTCTCCTCTCCTCTCCTCTCCTCTCCTCTCCTCTCCTCTCCTCTCCTCTCCTCTCCTCTCCTCTCCTCTCCACTCCATATCTGACATCAGTCTGTCTCCTCTTCGCCTCCAGACGTTGTTCCTTCCTCCACCCATCTCCAAGCATCACCACTACCCTCCTCACTTGTATCCACCCAGGCTTTGTCCTGCCCCCATTTCTCTCCTCTCCCTTCCCTCTCTCCCCACTCGTCAGTCCGAAGGGTCCCCACCTGAAATATAATCTGCCCATTTCCCTCCCCAGATGCTGCCTGACCCACCGAATTCCTCCAGCGCTTTGTGTTGTGCTCAAGATTCCAACATCTGCAGTTCCTTGTGTGACTTCACGGAATTTATTCACGGGCACCGAGTAAATTCAACCCTGCTCTGAAATCGAAATGTTCTTGCCAGGCATCCTCGGAGATGCCAAATGCATAAAGATCATAATATTCAGCGGAAAAAAACCCATTATATGGCCTTGGTGAGACCACACCTGGAGTATTGTGTGCAGTTTTGGTCTCCTAATTTGAGAAAGGACATCCTTGCTATTGAGGCAGTGCAGCGTAGGTTCACGAGGCTAATCCCCGGGATGGCGGGACTGTCATATGAGAAAAGACTGGAAAGACTGGGCTTGTATTCACTGGAGTTTAGAAGGATGAGAGGGGATCTAATAGAGACGTATAAAATCATAAAAGGACTAGACAAGCTAGATGCTGGAAAAATGTTCCCCATGTTGGGGGGGTCCAGAACCGGGGGACACAGACCAAGGACAAAGGGGAGGCCATTTAAAACTGAGGTGAGAAGAAACTTTTTCACCCAGAGGGTTGTGAATTTGTGAGATTCTCCGCCGCAGAGGGCAGTGGAGGCCAATTCACTGGATGAATTTAAAAGAGAGTTAGATAGAGCTCTAGGGGCGAGCGGAATCAAGGGATATGGGGAGAAGGCAGGCACAGGTTACTGATTGTGGATGATCAGCCATGATCACAACGAATGGCGCGGTGCTGGCTCGAAGGGCCAAATGACCTCATCCTGCACCTATTTTCTATGTTTCTATGTAATTTAACCTGTTTTTTTTTTTTTAAAGAGTCGATATATTTTAGTGAATACCCAAGACACCGGCTCAAGAGTGGGCGAATATTGAGAACGAAATGGCAATATTTAAAAGAGGGGCTTTGAACCCGTTCAGATACAGGCTCTGGAAAACAGGTCCACAGATTGTTAACAAGATGCTCCGGTTTCATCATTAAATGTCCCTGTAATACTATAGCTGTCTACTCCTGCGGACGTAGACGGGAGGACTGCGCCAAAATTACGCACACTGTGAAATGTATCGATCCTGCCCGTAATCGGGAGAATGGGGAGAAGCCGGGTTAGGTCAGTCCGTGAGTACGCAGAAACAGGGTCAAAGACGAGATAGAACAACCTCGTCGCTTGGTGGAATCCAGTCGGACAGCAGAGATAAAGAGAAAGGTGAGGGCGATAAAAGAAAGAGACGAAAAGAACGAGAAAGAAGGGTCTCGGCTCGAAACGTCGCCCATTCCTTCTCTCCTGAGATGCTGCCTGACCCGCAGAGTTACTCCAGCATTTTGTGTCTGCCTTCAAAAGGAACGAGAAAGGTTGATCGATAATCAATAAGACTGGGATGGCAAGGGGGGGAGAGAAAGAGAAAAGAGAGAGAGAGAGAGAGAGAGAGAGAGAGAGAGAGAGAGAGAGAGAGAGAGAGAGAGAGAGAGAGAGAGAGAGAGAGAGAGAGAGAGAGAGAGAGGAGCGAATGAGAAAACGGGGATAGAGAATGCTGTTGATGTAAATACAGGGCGGGCGCACTGAGGATTTATGGGCACGGGAGGAGATAAGCTGATGAATGAGAACGAGTTAAAGCTGCAGATAAAGGGAATACGAGGAATAAGGGGGAAGGGGTGGATGGAGAAGTATCTTATGAAGAAGCCGGTACAATTACGACTTTTGAAAGATATCTGGACTGATATGTGGAGGGCAACTTGGTCGGCATAGACAAGTTAGGCCAAATGCCCTGTTCCCCTGCTATACAGCTCCGAGACTCTAAGGGAAAGAGCATCCCACACAAGGTACATGTAGATGCTGGAATCTTGAGTCAAACGCAAAGTGTGGAGGAACTTAGCGGCTCAGTGTAATGAACCCGATAGATAGGCGACCTTTCAGGTTGGAACCCTTCTTCACAGATGGAGATGCAATGGATAACACGAAGGTGTGGATGGGTGAAGTGGAGAGGCGGGGAAAGCTAAGCTAATGGCAAACAGACAAGGTAAACGGAATGGCAGACACAAAAATGCTGGAGTAACTCAGCGAGTCAGGCAGCATTTCTGGAGAGAAGGAATGGGTGACGTTTCGGGTCCACACCCTTCTTCAGACCCGAAGCTCGACCCGAAACGTCACCAATTCCTTCTGTCCAGAGATGCTGCCTGGCCCGCTGAGTTACTCCAGCATTTTGTGTCCACCTTCAATTTAAACCAGCATATGTAGTTCTTTCTTACGCAGAATACCGGCTAATGATAAAGTCAGGGAGCTGGCGCGCAAGACATACCCAGACGCTTCAGCTCTTGTAGGTCTCGCTCCAAGTTCTTCAGGCATTCCTGCACGTCTTTAAAAAATGGTCGGGGTCTCGATTCGACAACAAGTTTCAGGAAGGCGAGAAGTGCCTGCTTGCCCACTCTCATGCTAATCTCTCCATACGCCACGTAGAACTGTATCTCGTTCGACCCGGGCTCCTCTGATCCGTACAAGAACTCGTCGCCGAAAAACTCGACCCCGGCGCCGTCGCCGAACGAGAAAGGTCTATTGTCTAAGATGGCTTGGACGTAGGCAAGTGTCACTTGGTCATCCAGGCGCCGAAAGAAGGCGCTGATGGGGAAAGGGAGCTGGGACCAGTAGTCGCCCAGATCCAGCTTCCCGTTTGCTCCCCAACTGAAACGTGGAGTCACCTGGTTGAAGCCCATTTTAAACGGCCAGGTTATGATCTCCACCACCGCCTTCATCAAAGGGTTGCCAGCGAAAGAAAGTCAACTCACCCCCAATACAGATAGACCGAGGATGTTCAGGACCCGCCTTTGGGTGTGTCAGGGCTGAGTCCGGAGATTTCTTAGCGTTACTTCTATCCAAATTGGATTTTATTTCAATGCAAGGCTTAGAAGTCCCACTCCTCTTGAGTTGATTATCCCTTTGCGTTGATTTTGCATTCGAAAATAAAATTGCATCTATTCTATTTTCTAATGGATTGGATTATCCAACTACAACTATCGTTCGGGAATAACAGGTGGGGATGGATGCTGTTGGTCGATTTAAAGTGTCACCGGTTTTATTGACATGGCACACTAGGATCCCTAACACTGCTTTAGTGACTTGATATACATATATATTACCAATTAGTTAACACAATCACCACGATGCATCCGACTACCTGGACGCAACAATGAAGGTTTGGGTGGAGGAGAGGGGTGGGGAGATGGGGGTGTAAAAGCTATCGTTCATCCGACTTGAACATCCTGACGCTTTGGTCGAGTTGGCGAAGGCGAGTGGGCGGAACGGGCTTCCAGGCGCTTGGGTCGGAGTGTGGCCGTGGCCAACAAGGTTGTTCCTCGTTCATTCCGGTCGGGTGCTCCCCGCTCTCTCCGTAGCTCCCCATGTCTAGCCGCCCTTGGAGGTTGGAGATTTCGGAATCCGCTTTCAAACACTACAATGGCTACAACGAGCATGGCCGCATGTGCGTGCATGGCCGCTTGGTCAAGGGTTATCATAACATTTACAGCTTCATAAAACTGGTGCAAAGCGGCGCCGTGGTGGTGGAGGCCATGACCTCGGACAGAACGCACCTGCCCATGGGGGTAGTCCAAGTCCACTACAGGGTCACCCAGAGAGGGGTTCGATCCCAGCCCGGGGGTACCAGAAGAACAGCCACGTCTCCCAGCGAGCCCGTGGGTCAATACGAGCCAAAGACCCTGACAGAAGCCAACATTTGGACCCGGGATGCCTTGGCCGTTGCTGTCAGGGAGGCGTTCCAGGAGGCGTTCAACAGGGATCCCAAGTCTCCGAGAGTCCGGAGCTCTCTCCCAACTCACGGTACCACCGAGGCTTATTTTGAGGGCAAAGTGTGCGTCGGTAAGCGGCTCGTCAGCTACGAGATCCAAAACAACAAGAAGGTTCAGTCCTACATGCCCTTCATTTCTCCTTCGGAAAAGCCGTACTGGATGTGCGCCCTGTGCAGCGTTGACGTTGATAACAAGAAAGTGGTTGTCCGGGTCTTTTACTTTGTCCACAACGAGCAGACATTGATCTAACCACGGGTCAAACGCCAGCGCCGATGCGCCACTCTTACGCCGACTGCCGCCGCCGCCTCAGAGGGCAGTGGAGGCCAATTCTCTGAATGCATTCAAGAGAGAGCTAGATAGAGCTCTTAAGGATAGCGGAGTCAGGGGGTATGGGGAGAAGGCAGGAACGGGGTACTGATTGAGAATGATCAGCCATGATCACATTGAATGGCGGTGCTGGCTCGAAGGGCCGAATGGACTCCTCGGGGCCTTCCATCGCCCGGTACGGCCGCTGGACTTAACATCGCCGGCGCGGCTCGGCCGCGGGGACTTCCATCGCCCGGTACGGCCGCGGGACGTTTCAGCGCCCGGTGCGGCTCGGCCGCGGGGACTTCCATCCCCTTGCGGGGGCTGTGCGGGTCGGTCGCCTCGGTAGGAGTCGAGCTGTCTGTCCGTGGGCATGGGGGAAGAGAGTGGAAGTTTTGTTGCCTTCCATCACAGTGAGGGGGTGTTTGGAGTCACTGTGATGGATGTTTGTGTTGGGGTCGTGTGTCTTGTGTTCTTTTCTTTTTTGTTGTGTTCTGTGACTGCTGGAAATGTAATTTCGTTCGGTATCTCGGTATCGAATGACAATAAAGCTCTGTATTGTACAAGTGCAGCCAGAGACTGGGTATTATCAGGAATGTACTTTACCCCTTGTCTTCTCAAAACCCTTCCATCATCTCTTGAGGAACAAGTCAGGAGCATGTTTGCTGCTGTCTGTTTGTCTGAAGAAGGGTCTCGACCCGAAACGTCACCCATTCCTTCTCTCCAGAGATGCTGCTTGTCCCGCTGAGTTACTCCAGCATTTTTTGTCTGCCTTCGATTTAAACCAGCCTCTGTAGTTCTTTCCTACACATGTTCGCTGCTTGCCTGCGTTAATGCACTCAATGGGGTTTAGTCATAGCCAGGGCAAGGTGGTCCACTATTTCCATCCCATCCACTACCCTGAACATTACTCTCCCCATCATCGGCTCACACTTTGTGTAACCTACAGAATGGATTAATTAATTGAGCCTGGTCTGTATAAACCAAATCATATTTCACTAACCTGAATACTTTTTGGACAACATAACTGAGGTTACCTTATCATAATCATAAGGTGACAGGTTGATGGGGATGATTCATCATCGTTGTACGAGCTCCAAAAGCCATTTGCCACATAATAAGTATTATCAGTAAGGATATCAGGTATCACAAAATGCTGGAGTAACTCAGCAGGTCTGAAGAAGGGTCTCGACCCGAAACGTCACCCATTCCCTCTCTCCTAGATGCCGCCTGACCTGCTGAGTTACTCCAGCATTTTGTGATACATTCGATTTGTACCAGCATCTGCAGTTATTTTCCTACATTATCAGTAAGGATCTCTTTTGAGAAAAATTGAAGGGATGTCAATAGTCAATAGTCAATTTATTTGTCACATCCACATAAATGTGCAGTGAAATGAAAAAGTAGGAGTTCAACAATAAGACCAATAAGAATAATCAATAAAAATGCAATAACACATACAATCATAAACCAACACCAAACAAAAGAAACATCCATCACAGTGAGTCTCCTCCAGTCCCCTCCTCACTGTGATGGAAGGCCAGAATGTCGTTTTCTCTTCCCTGCCATCTTCTCCCACGGTCAGGCTGTTGTAGTTGCCACATCGGGGCGGTCAGGGCTCCCGACGTTGAAGCACCGCGCCGGACTTGCAGAGAGCGAAGAAGGACTCAAAAGGGCCAAGTGCTCCCTTTTCAATGTTGATATTCTCTGATGTTGATATATGAACCTTGAAACCATAGCCCTCTGACTCAGCCAATCATTTTTGGAACTGGGCCACGCTAATAGTGGTAATGCAAATGCTGCAGTAATCAACTTATTAAAACAAAACTGCTTGGTAGTTTGCATTAACAAGTACACGTCTGCAGAGTATGGAAATCTACATCCTGCTCAATCGATTTTTTTCCAATCTCTCGTTACTTAGGAGACAATAAGGGGATGATCATTTGAATGTTCTAGAATAAAGTTAGAGAAACAATTTTTCCATAAATCATTTATGATCCATTTATAATGTAGAATATATTTTCCATTCGCAATGAATCCTTAAGAATAGGAAAATTGAATGAAACATCAAATCCTTTCTCTTGTCCGTATTATAGACAATGGACAGTAGACAATAGGTGCAGGAGGGGGCCATTCGGCCCTTCGAGCCAGCACCGCCATTCAATGTGTTCATGGCTGATCATTCCCAATCAGTACGCCGTTCCTTGCTTCTCCCCATACAATATTGATTGGTAAGGCTCAACAGTGCTGCAGTGCTTGCCATTATCCATTTATAATTGATTAAAAGCTTACAAGTATCTTGTGACCCATTTCCTCTTTTAAATTCTCATGCCCACATTTATGTTGGAAACTCTGTAACTTTTTCCATTTTAGAGGCACCCTTTCCCAGTGAAAGTATTGTTGTGACACCTCTGGATATGTGATTCTATTTTTTGACACGTACAAATATTTGGACAGAAGAACATTTTGCAACCTCTCCTTTCTGTATTAAAAAGTCCTCGTCAACAAAGAGAGCCCTCGTGCATTTACCATTTCATGGGGACTTCTCTCAGCAGCTCAGCCATGAATTTTGAAAAGGTGAGGGAGACTTTGAATGGCAGGTTGGTGGACAAAGGCAATAGATGAAGAGGGAACCGAAGGATGACAAATGGGGACAAAAGGAGTTGGAAAAAAAGGAGACAGGGAGATAAAAGGGGAAGCTCTGGTGAGGAGTGACATGTAAAGCTAGAGGGGGGGAGGAAACATGTGGAGGTGGTGGGGGATGGGTGGGGGGGGGGGGGGGGGAGGGAGTGGTGTTGACCCAAAATTCCACCATTGTCGTGCTTCAGAAGAACTGTAGCCATTCAACAGTGGCTCAACAACAATATTTGAGGGCAAACAGGACCAGGCAACAAACATTGGCTTTGCCTCCGCCAGCCAGATCCTAAAATATAAATGAATTAAAAAGGTTCAGAGGCAGCTTCTCCTCTACTATCTCCCACTCTTCTGCCCCGTCCCACACCCCGAAGGCTTATCTCATACACTTTCGTGAACTTTATTGAACATCAATCAACCAAATGATAAACACCCTCAAAGATGGTGCCCTTAAGCAAAAGGTTGAGCTCCCCACGACGGGAAACTGTAATAAAACCCTAAAATTGATAATCACTGCACATTATCTAAATATTAAAACTCTCGTTTGTTTGTTTGTTTGTTCCTGAACTGCAGCCAAAACGGTACACGATAGCTCGACAATTTTAGGCCCACCTTATTCACCATCATCCCTTTGGTGCGAATGGAAGATGTTTAATTGAAATCGGAGTTATATTTTAAAAGTTATTCACATTTTAAAGGTTAAATCTATTTCCTAGGGAGGGAGGGGGAGGGAGGGAGGGGGGTGGAGGGAGGGAGGGACGTGGAGGGAAGGGAGGGGGAGTAGGGAGGATAAGGGGGGTTGAGGGGGATGAGGTAGGGGAGGGGAAGGGGAGGAGAGGAGGAGAGGAGGGGGATGGGTGGTGAGGGTGAGGGAGAGGTAGAGGGGTGGAGGGAAGGGAGGGGTGAGTAGGGAGGATAAGGGGGGTTGAGAGGGATGAAGTAGGGTGCAGGGAAAGGGGGAGGAGAAGGGAGAGTGAGGGGGGAGGGGAGTGAAGGGGGGGAGGAGGGGAGGAGAGGAGGGGGGAGGGCGGAGGAGGGGGGACAGGAGAGGGGAGGGGGGAGGAGAGGATGGGGAAAGGGGGGGAGGGGAGAGGGGGGAGGAGAGAGTGCTGCACCAATGCAGGAGAGATTTGGGCCCAATGGGTCCACTTGGTCTAGTAATTCAATAAATGTCAATACCTCAATACCTCAATAAGTGCACTACTAAACTTTCTAAATTAGTTATGCAAGTGTACGACCGAATCCTGTCTGACCTGCCTCAAATACTATTTTCTCACCCTATTCCCTCACATCATTGCAAACTTTAATATCTATAAATTTTTCAAGGTCGATCTTGACGGTGAATATAGAAGATGAAAACTTCCCTTCGGGAATCCATCTTAAAGGTTACCTTCTTGAAGTTCATTTGCAAACCTAAGTGAGAGAAAGTAAGATTTCATTACTGTCTAACTTCTAAGAACCTTCAAACAATTTCAAAGACTAGGACTACAAATTTAAACATTTGTGCAGAAGTTCAAACCCTAGATAGAGTGGACGTGGAGAAGGATGTTTCCAATCGCGGGAGGGTCTAGGACTAGAGGGCACAGCCTCAGAATAAAAGGACGTACCTTTAGAATGGAGATGAGGAGGAACTTCTTTGGACGGGGTGGTGAATCTGTGGAATCCGTTGCCAGAGATGGCAGTGAGGCCAAGTCATTGGGTATTTTTAAAGCAGAGATTGATAGGTTCTTGATCAGTAAGGGTGTCAGTTTACGGGGAGATGGCAGGTAAGTGGGGTTGAGAGGGAAAATAGATCAATAATGGCAGAGCAGACTCGAGGGGCCAAATGACCCAACTCTACTCCTAAGTCCTGTGGCCTTATGATCTTCTTGGAGGATGTGAGAAAAAAACATTTACACAGAGGGTAGTTATGAGTTGAAATCATAATCCACAGCTCTCTGACTGAAAAAGTTTTTCCTCATCCCCGTTCTAAATGGCCTACCCCTTATTCTTAAACTGTGGCCCCTGGTTCTGGACTCCCCCCAACATTGGGAACATGTTTCCTGCCTCCAACGTGTCCAACCCCTTAATAATCTTAAGGGGTCTGAAGAAGGGACTCGACCTGAAACGTCACCCATTCCTTCTCTCCTGAGATGCTGCCTGACCCGCTGAGTTACACCAGCATTTTGTGTCTGCCCACAACAGAAGTCGTTCCAAACATAAAATAGAAGAAAAAGACTGAGCAGAGGGCTGCACTGAAGCCATAGTAAGTGATTGCCTACAGTACACGGGCTTGCCCCCCAGAAGGCGGTGTGTGGCAACAATATGGGTCAGGGATCGTGACCTCGTCTGCCGTGCAATCCCCCTATAACACGATATCCAATAACGCGAGGTTCCTTCGGAACGCAACGATCGTGTTATAGCTGAAGATGGACACGACACAAAATGCTGGAGTAACTCAGCGGCTCAGGAGAGAAGGAACAGCTGACGATTCGGATGGAGTCCCTTCTTCAGACCACTCCAGGTGTTTTAGAACTACATGTACAAATAAGTGTTTGAAAATATAAAGGACCTTGAAGATGCTGCTGTTAAAACAAATAAGAATTAGAAAACGTAGGAAATGGCAGAACAGGTCATAGAAAATAGGTGCAGGAGTAGGCCATTCGGCCCTTCGAGCCTGCACCAGCGCAGCGGTAGAGTTGCTGCCTTGCAGCACCAGAGACCCGGGTTCGATCCTGACCGCGGTCGCTGTCTGTACGGAGTTTGCACGTTCTCCCCGTGACCGTGTGGCTTTTCTCCGGGTGCTCCGGTTTCTTCTCCCGCCCCAAAGCAGGTTTGTAGGTTAATTGGCTTGGTATAGATGTAAATTGTCCTTAGTGTGTGTAGGATAGTGTTAGTTTTCGCGGGTCGGCGCGGACTCGGTGGGCCGAAGGGCCTGTTTCCGCGCTGTATCTAGACTCAGCTAAAGGAAAGCTCGCATCTGTGGGGAGTGAAACGTAGTCAGCGTTAGGAATTTCTTCTGTTTCATTGGGTTGATAAGTTTTATTCCAAATGTTTACGTCTCTTTAAATACAAGCGGATAAGCCAACAGGAGAAAACCCACGGGGAGAACGTACAAACTCTGTACAGACGGCACCCGACCCGAGGCCAGGGTCGAACCCGGATCCCTGGCGCTGCAAGGCGGTAGTTCCACCACTGCGTCTCTTTTTTTTTTTTTAAGAGCAGCATCTGCAAGGTCGTTTATATTTTCAGACAATTATCCAGGTAGTTATAACACCTGGAGTGGTCTGAAGCAAAAGACCTTCTCTCCAGAAATGCTGCGGTGGCCCGCTGAGTTACCGCAGCAGACGAAACGTGCAGGAAGGAACTGCAGATGCTGGTTTAAACCGAAGATAGACACAAAATGCTGGAGTAACTCAGCGGGACAGGCAGCATCTCTGGAGAGGAGGAGTGGGTGACGTTTTGGGTCGAGACCCATTCCTTCTCTCCAGAGATGTTGTCTGTCCCGCTGAGAGCTCCTCCAGCATTTCGCCCGAGGTAGGAAAAAATAACTGCAGATGCTGGTAAAATGTAACCTGAACGGGACAGGCAGCATCTCTGGAGAGAATGAATGGGTGACGTTTTGGGTCGAGATCCATTCCTTCTCTCCAGAGGTGCTGCCTGTCCCGCTGAGTTCCTCCAGCATTTCGCCCGGGGTAGGAAAAAATAACTGCAGATGCTGGTAAAATGGAAGATAGACACAAAAAGCTGGAGTAACCTCAACGGCACAGGCAGCATCTCCGGAGAGGAGGTGTGGGTGACGTTTTGGGTCGAGGCCCATTCCTTCTCTCCAGAGGTGCTGTCTGTCCCGCTGTGAGTTCCTCCAACATTTCGCCCGGGGAATGATCACAGTGGGCTACAAGTGTAAGAAAATAACTGCAGATGCTGGTACAAATCGAAGGTATTTATTCACAAAATGCTGGAGTAACTCAGCAGGTCAGGCAGCATCTCAGGAGAGAAGGAATGGGCGACGTTTCGGGTCGAGACTGTTACTCCAGCATTTTGTGAAATAGATGCTGCCTGACCTGCTGAGTTACTCCAGCATTTTGTGAAATAAATACCTTCGATTTGTACCAGCATCTGCAGTTATTTTCTTTTCTTACAATGGAGTAACTTAGCAGGTCAGGCAGCATCTCAGGAGAGAAGGTATAAGAAAATAACTGCAGATGCTGGTACAAATCGAAGGTATTTATTCACAAAATGCTGGAGTAACTCAGCAGGTCAGGCAGCATCTCAGGAGAGAAGGAATTGGGGGTGGGGTGGGGCGGACTACAATACCCAGAAGCAACCGCGAGGGGTGGTGGAGGTCACGTGACCATCGCTCTCCTCCTCCTCCTCCTCCACCCCGTGACCGTGAGCGTGGTGACGCAAGGACGTGGCGGGCCGTTGCTAGGAGGCGGTGGGTCGGGAGCCCGGAGCAACGGCAGCGAGGAGGAGGACTGGGAGCCCCGCCGGCGGCCGCGACACAACATGTGGAGGGAGAGGCTGCTCCAGGTAAGCCCGGGGAAAGAGGCCGAGGCCGCGGCCGCACAGGCCGGGCTATGTAGGAGGAGGCCGCGGGTAGCAGGGGCAGGGGCAACCGAGGCGGGCACGGCAACATAGGCTGGAGCCGGGGGGGGGGGGGCTAGACTGGGGCCAGCCAGGGGTGGAGGGGGGGGGGGGGGCTAGACTGGGGCCAGCCAGGGGGGGGGCTAGACTGGGGCCAGCCAGGGGTGGAGGGGGGGGGGGGGGGCTAGACTGGGGCCAGCCAGGGGTGGAGGGGGGGGGGGGGGCTAGACTGGGGCCAGCCAGGGGTGGAGGGGGGGGGGGGGGCTAGACTGGGGCCAGCCAGGGGGGGGGCTAGACTGGGGCCAGCCAGGGGGGGGGCTAGACTGGGGCCAGCCAGGGGGGGGGCTAGACTGGGGCCAGCCAGGGGTGGAGGGGGGGGGGGGGGCTAGACTGGGGCCAGCCAGGGGGGGGGCTAGACTGGGGCCAGCCAGGGGTGGAGGGGGGGGGGGGGGGCTAGACTGGGGCCAGCCAGGGGTGGAGGGGGGGGGGGGGGCTAGACTGGGGCCAGCCAGGGGGGGGGCTAGACTGGGGCCAGCCAGGGGTGGAGGGGGGGGGGGCTAGACTGGGGCCAGCCAGGGGTGGAGGGGGGGGGGGGGCTAGACTGGGGCCAGCCAGGGGGGGGGGGGCTAGACTGGGGCCAGCCAGGGGGGGGGCTAGACTGGGGCCAGCCAGGGATGGAGGGGGGGGGGGGCTAGACTGGGGCCAGCCAGGGGTGGAGGGGGGGGGGGGGCTAGACTGGGGCCAGCCAGGGATGGAGGGGGGGGGGGGGGCTAGACTGGGGCCAGCCAGGGATGGAGGGGGGGGGGGGGGCTAGACTGGGGCCAGCCAGGGGTGGAGGGGGGGGGGGGCTAGACTGGGGCCAGCCAGGGGGGGGGGGGGGCTAGACTGGGGCCAGCCAGGGATGGAGGGGGGGGGGGGGGCTAGACTGGGGCCAGCCAGGGGGGGAGGGGGGGGGGGCTAGACTGGGGCCAGCCAGGGGTGGAGGGCTAGACTGGGGCCAGCCAGGGGTGGAGGGGGGGGCTAGACTGGGGCCAGCCAGGGGTGGAGGGGGGGGGGGGCTAGACTGGGGCCAGCCAGGGGGGGGGGGGGGGCTAGACTGGGGCCAGCCAGGGATGGAGGGGGGGGGGGGGGCTAGACTGGGGCCAGCCAGGGGGGGAGGGGGGGGGGGCTAGACTGGGGCCAGCCAGGGGTGGAGGGCTAGACTGGGGCCAGCCAGGGGTGGAGGGGGGGGCTAGACTGGGGCCAGCCAGGGGTGGAGGGGGGGGGGGGCTAGACTGGGGCCAGCCAGGGGTGGAGGGGGGGGGGCTAGACTGGGGCCAGCCAGGGGTGGAGGGGGGGGGGGGCTAGACTGGGGCCAGCCAGGGGTGGAGGGGGGGGGGGGCTAGACTGGGGCCAGCCAGGGGTGGAGGGGGGGGGGGGGCTAGACTGGGGCCAGCCAGGGGTGGAGGGGGGGGGGGCTAGACTGGGGCCAGCCAGGGGTGGAGGGGGGGGGGGGGCTAGACTGGGGCCAGCCAGGGGGGGAGGGGGGGGGGCTAGACTGGGGCCAGCCAGGGGTGGAGGGGGGGGGGGCTAGACTGGGGCCAGCCAGGGGTGGAGGGGGGGGGGGGCTAGACTGGGGCCAGCCAGGGGTGGAGGGGGGGGGGGGGCTAGACTGGGGCCAGCCAGGGGGGGAGGGGGGGGGGCTAGACTGGGGCCAGCCAGGGGTGGAGGGGGGGGGGCTAGACTGGGGCCAGCCAGGGGGGGAGGGGGGGGGGGGCTAGACTGGGGCCAGCCAGGGGGGGAGGGGGGGGGGCTAGACTGGGGCCAGCCAGGGGTGGAGGGGGGGGGGCTAGACTGGGGCCAGCCAGGGGGGGAGGGGGGGGCTAGACTGGGGCCAGCCAGGGGTGGAGGGGGGGGCAGCCAGGGGTGGAGGGGGGGGCTAGACTGGGGCCAGCCAGGGGTGGAGGGGGGGGGGCTAGACTGGGGCCAGCCAGGGGTGGAGGGGGGGGGGCTAGACTGGGGCCAGCCAGGGGTGGGGGGGGGGGGGCTAGACTGGGGCCAGCCAGGGGTGGAGGGGGGGGGCTAGACTGGGGCCAGCCAGGGGTGGAGGGGGGGGCTAGACTGGGGCCAGCCAGGGGTGGGGGGGGGGGGGGGGCTAGACTGGGGCCAGCCAGGGGTGGAGGGGGGGGGGCTAGACTGGGGCCAGCCAGGGGTGGAGGGGGGGGGGGGGGGCTAGACTGGGGCCAGCCAGGGGGGGGGGGGCTAGACTGGGGCCAGCCAGGGGTGGAGGGGGGGGGGGGCTAGACTGGGGCCAGCCAGGGGGGGGGGCTAGACTGGGGCCAGCCAGGGGTGGAGGGGGGGGGGGGGCTAGACTGGGGCCAGCCAGGGGGGGGGGGGGCTAGACTGGGGCCAGCCAGGGGTGGAGGGGGGGGGGGGCTAGACTGGGGCCAGCCAGGGGGGGGGGGGGGGGCTAGACTGGGGCCAGCCAGGGGTGGAGGGGGGGCTTGGCTGGAGCGGGGGGGGGGCTTGGCTGGAGCCAGGGGGGCTAGGTTGGTAGGTTGGAGAGATGGGTCGAAGGGGACTGAAGTTCATTGACTGTGATTTAAGAACACATCGCAGGGCATCGTGAATAGAGGCAAGCTTTTACATTCAAAATAAACTTTATGTTAACACATCATTTTAGTTTTATTTATATATTAATTTATATATTAGCATGTGTGTGTGTATGTGTATATGTGTGTGTATGTGTGTGTGTATATATATGTGTGTGTATATATATGTGTGTGTGTATATATATGTGTGTGTGTGTGTATATGTATATGTGTGTGTGTATGTGTGTGTGTATGTGTGTGTATGTGTGTATATATGTGTGTGTGTGTGTGTATGTGTGAATGTATAGTAAGAAAATAACTGCAGATGCTGGTACAAATCGAAGTTATTTATTCACAAAATGCTGGAGTAACTCGGCAGGTCAGGCAGCATCTCAGGAGAGAAGGAATGGACCCGAAACGTCACCCATTCCTTCTCTCCTGAGATGCTGCCTGACCTGCTGAGTTACTCCAGCATTTTGTGAATAAATACCTTTGATTGTGTGTATGTATATGTGCTATTGCCTCGTAGGCCACTGACTTGAGGGGAGTCAGTCTCCGATCCAGACCTCTGGTGCTTTCTGTACAGAGCTTGCACAGCCTGGGATTCTCCCAAGTGCTCCGGTCATTCTCACAACTCCCAATGACATGCTGGTTATTGAATTAATTGACCCGGTAAATTTCAACAAGTGTAGGTGGTATTGTATGGGTTGATTCTTGTCGCCATCACTGAGCTACGGTAAAAAGCTCTTTTTTGTGTGCTTTGCTACAAAATCAAATCAAATTATACTGTGCACAAGTACAATCAATCTATACACATGTGCAACAGGGAGTGCAAAGCGAAAAATACCAGGGTGCAGAATAGGATGTTAGAGTTGTAGTGTTAAAGTTACAGAGGAAAAAGTCCAAACTCCACATTGTGATAGGCTGGATGATTGGGAGTACCTTAGCTTATGGGAAGACATTAGGTAGTCTGATACCAGCGGTACGAACATTGACCTCTACCATCAGATAGTTCCACTGTCCCTCTCTTTCCCCTCCCCTTCCCAGTTCTCTCACTGGTCTGCCTGTCTCCGACTACGTCCTATCTTTGTCCCGTCCCCTCCCCTGACATCAGTCTGAAGAAGGGTCTCGACCCAAAACGTCACCCATTCCTTCTCTCCAGAGATGCTGCCTGACCCGCTGAGTTACTCCAGCATTTTATGTCTACATTCGGTAGTCTGATAACAGCCAGAAAGAAGCTGTGCCTAAATCACGCTGTGATTCGCGCTTTCACACTTTTGTATCTTCTGCCTGACGGGAGAGGGGAGTACTGCGAATGACCGGGGGTGTGAGTGGTCCTTGATTATGTTAGCTACTTTCCTGAGTCGGTGTGAAGTGTACATGGAGTCAATGGTGGGGAAGCTGGTTTGTGTGACGGTCTGGGCTACATCCACAACTTTTCAGTGAGATGTTAAACTGAAACACTGAGTTTGTAATTGTAATTGATTTTATTAGCCAAGTATGAAAACAAAAGATGTAAACCATACAAGGAATTTGATTTGCCATACAGTCATACCAAAAAAGCAACGAAACACGCAACTACATAAAAAAAATTAACGTAAACATCCATCACAGAGGCTCTTCCACATTCCTCACTGTGATGGAAGGCAATAAAGTCTTATCTTCTTTCCTTTTTCTTCCCGTGGTCGGGGGGGGTCGAACCATCCGCAGTCAGGGCGATTGAAGCTCCTGCAGCCCGGCGATCGGCGCTCCCACGTTGGGGCGGTCGAGGCTCCACGATGTTAAAGTCCACAGGCTCCCGCGGTTGGCTTCTGAGGACGATCTCTGTCAAAGGGACCGCCGGCTCCGCCATGTTAAATCCGCAGGCTCCCGTGGTCGGAGCTCCCGAGGTCGATCCCCAGCAAGAGGCCGCCAGCTCCACGATGTTAGTTCACTCTGGCAGTTCATTCCATATACCCAGTGTGGAGATACGATAAGGAAAGAGTCGCATCTCCGTTGAGGAAAGAGATAAAAAAAGTTTCCTCCACCCCCCCACATAATACAAAACTAAAGACACACTAAATCACCATTTAACTGCAGTCTAAAAAAAAAGTAGAGAAGAACTATACCAAGACTCTGATATGAAGAAGAGCATGGGATTTCTCGTCATGTTCTGGAGCTAATATTTCCCCCTTAGTCTCCATCAAACCTTTCCCCATGGTATTACAGCTCCCTCCATCACGTTTTTGACCAGAGTGAAGCTAATCTACAGGGTGAATGGCAAACAGTTCAATAAAGGTCACCTCCAGTCTGCGACAAAGATCACCCCATCCTCTGTCATCTTGCACAAACAGCCTGATCCTTGACGGAAATAACAGTAATGGACCTTGCACTAGGCATCTGCTGTCAGCATATGCCAGCTGCACATTACAACTCCTCCCTGACTATTAACATCCACAATGATGCGTGTTTCCCATGCTGTGGGAGCAACCGCCACAGCTCTGCTCCCGCACACAGCCGAACAGCAGGGGAAAACAGGCCATTCAGCCCAACTCGTTCATGCTGACCAAGATGTCCCAACCAAGCTAGTCCCCTTTGCCCACATTTGGCCCATATCCTTCTAAACCTTTCTCATCTATCCAAATGTCTTTTAAATATTATTATACCTGCCTCAACTCATTTCTCTGGCAGTTCATTCCATATACCCAACACCTTATGTGGAAACGTTGCTCCTCAGGTTCCTGTTTAAATCTTTCTCCTCTTACCTAGACCTGTGCCCTCTGGTTCTTGATTCCCTTACCCTGGGAAAAAGTCACTGTGCATTCACCCTATCTATTCGCCTCATGATTTTATACACCTCTACAAGGTCACACCTCGTTCTTTTGCGCTCCAAAGAATAAAGTCTAGCCTGCCCAACAACTCACTATAGCTCAGGCCCTCGAGTCCTGGCAACATCCTTGTAAATCTTCTCTGCACTCTTTCAAGCTTCCTAGAACAGGGTGACCAAAACTGAACGCCAAACTGTGACACCACTTTCAGAGAACAATGTACCTGCACTTCTAGATCCCTCTGCTCTACAACGCTCCCCAGGGCCCAACCATTCACTCTTGTTCTGGTTTGACTTCCCAAAATGCACCCGTCACATTTTTCTGCATTGAGCTCCATTAGCCATTCCTGAGCCCGATTGCCCAGCTAATCAAGATTCTGCTTTAATTCTTGATAACCATCTTCACTCCGCACAATACCTCCTATTTTAGTGTCATCTGCAAACTTATCAATCTTGGCTTGTACAGTCGCTCCAGAGTTGAAGATTTTCCCTGTAGCATGTGGTCGGTAGGATGAATGAGCAATTGAGTGCTCTATCTTTTCAGAATAAATCTCCAGGTTGTTGTTTTTTCCAAAGATTTAGACCGAACAGTTTCTTCCTGCCTCTAGGTCATTGTGACCTGCCCATATCTTCCTCCCTCTAAGCAAGCCGACTGGATTGTTGCTTGGGGCAAACTGAGTTTTCCCAGCTGCCCTGCAGTGGCTCATTGGTGTGCTGTCTTTGGGGCAGGTCGAAGTGACTCCTTTGAGTTCCTGCCAGTCTTTGCAGCTGCCACTGGAAGATGGGCCTGTGCCAAATACGCATCCTACATTTCTACAGCTCTCCTCCCAACCTGCACTTTCATTCTAGAGACTTGAGGGGCAGAATCCACAGGTTAGTTTATATGCACCGGGGTGCAGTGACATTCTTGGCTTGTAGAGCGTACCTATGGTAATCTCTTCCAAGATGACGTCGGCGGGAGGTGAAGGGGAAAGTCAGTGGCTCTGACTGATCCACAAATTCACCTCCCCTGCTCCCTCGGAAAGATCCGAATGATCTATGATCAGCTCAGGAAGTGGGACACGGTGACTTTGGCGCACGGAGGCAAGGCGTTTGCTGGAGACGCCGGACGGTGCTTAGCGGGGAGTTGTGGGTGGTGTTGTTGGCGAAGGTGGCTGCAGTAACCGGTTGAGCGAGTGGATCGTGTGCTGACTGAGGCAGCATTGGTAGAGCATCGCGCTGGGCCAGGCCGACCCCTAGGTCATCAATCCACTCGTGAACCGTGAAAGGCCTGGATAGAGTGAATGTGGAGAGGATCAATAGTCAATAGTCAATTTATTTGTCACATACACATAAATGTGCAGTGAAATGAAAACTTACCCGCAGTTCAACAATAAGACCAATAAAAATAAGCAATAAAAATATGCAATAACACACACAATCATAGACCAGCACCAAACAAAAGAAATATCCATCACAGTGAGTCTCCTCCAGTCACCTCCTCACTGTGATGGAAGGCCAGAATGTCATTTTCTCTTCCCCTGCCGTCTTCTCCTGCGGTCAGGCTGTTGTAGTTGCCACGTCGGGGTCTGGATTCTGAGTTTCCACTAGTGGGAGTCTAGGACCAGAGGCCATAGCCTCAGGATAAAAGGACTAGAAAGGAGATGAGGAGGAATTTCGTTAGTCAGGGGGTGGTGAGTTTGTGGAGCTCATTGCCACAGATGGCTGTGGAGGCCAGGTCAATGGATATTTATAAGGAGAAGATTGACAGATTCTTGATTAGTAAGGATGTTGGGGGTTATGGGGAGATGTTAGGAGAATGGGGTTGAGAGGGAAAGATAGATCAGCCGTGATTAAATGGCGGAGTAGACGTGATGGGCCGAATGGCCTAATTCTCCTCCCAGCACTTAACATGATCAGTGCCGCCAGGGGGCTGGGCCTTAAAGTGAGAAAATAAGGAAATTTCCCCAGATCGGACTTTTCAGAAACTTGGAAACTGAAGATGGCTCCGCAGTGTGGCCCCTCTCTGGATATTTGTCAGGGTCGACGTGTGTGTTATGATGTGTCTGGATCGCATGAAGAACAAGCACCTCGCTTATCTCTGTGCACGTGACAATAAATAAACTAAACGATCAATACTATAATAAATACAACAATTATGGAATGGTGCAAGATTGGTGTGCAATTCCAAACAGTGCAGAAAACAATTAAACTCCAACAACCGAATAAATGAATGAGGTAGAATTAAGAGTAAGAATACTTGGCAGCAGTTTCACGAAGGGTGCTTAGTTCATTAGCTATGGGGAAGAAGCTTGGCTGGATTCTGAGTTTTCACGTGGAAGGTAGAAGAGAGAGAAAAGGGAATGGCCTGGATGGCTGGAATCCTTGACGAAACCTCCTGATGCAACGGCCCGTGAGGATGGACTGGATGGAAGGAAGCCATGACCCTGTGATGGACTGGGGTGTGTTCACCAATCTCTCCAGGTTCAGGCAGAGCAGAGCAGTTGCCCCACCAGGCTGAGATGCATCCTGTCAGGATATATTCTTCAGTGATTCTGTAGAGGTTAAAGAGAATCGGCACGGTGGCGTTGTGGTCGAGCTACTGACTTATGGCGCCAGAGACACGGGTTTGATCCTGACTACGGGTCTGAAGAAGGGTCTCGACCCGAAACGTCACCCATTCCTTCTCCCCTGAGATGCTGCCTGACCTTGCTGAGTTACTCCAGCATTTTGTGAATAAATACCTTCGATTTGTACAGCATCTGCAGTTATTTTCTTGCATTACTCTGACTACGGGTGCTTGTCTGTACGGAGTTTGTACGTTCTCTCCATGGCCTGCGTGAGCTTTCTCCGAGACCTTCGGTTTCCTCCCACACTCCAAAGATGTACAAGTTTGTAGGTTAATTGGCATGGCATAAATGTGATATTGTCCCTTGTGTGTAGGGTAGTGTTAATGTGCGGGGATTGCTGGTTGGCGCGGGGCCGAAGGGGCTGTTTCCGTGCTGTATGTCTAAACTAAACTAAAATCCCCATGAACACGCCAAATATTCTCAGACACCTAAGGAAGTAAACATACTGATGTGTTTTCTTGATCACTGCATCAGTGTGAAGGGACCAGTGTGATATGGTGCCTAGAGACTTGAGAGGCTGTCGACCATCTCTACAGCAGCTCTGTGGATGAGGACAACATTGTATTCACCCCCTCACTTCCTTGGGTAAACAAGCAACTCTTTCATCTTGCTGATGTTGTGAACTAGGTATTGTCCTGACAGCATGACACAAGGTTCTCAATGTCTCTGTAACTGTAACACGATAACGCTATATTCTGCACTCTGCCACTTTCCCCTTTGCACTACCTGTTGTTACTGGTGTAATGTGTATGAAGGAACTGCAGATGCTGGTTTAAACCAAAGATAGACACAAAATGCTGGAGTAACTCAGCGGGTCAGGCCACATCTCTGGATGGAAAGCATAGGTGACATTTTGGGGCGAGACTCTTCTTCAGACTGCAGGCGTCACCTATTCTTTTTCTCCAGAGCTGCTGCCTGACCAGCTAAGTTACTCAGCACTTTGCGTCTATCGCAAATATTGATATTGCTTTATTGATACTTGGGGATAATGTTCTTAAGCTCAGGGGTGACCGCGCTTTTGCGGTTGCAGCTCCGAGACTGTGGAACAGCATCCCTCTCCCCATCAGAACTGCCCCCTCCATCGACTCCTTTAAGTCCAGGCTCAAAACCTATTTCTACTCCCTTGCGTTTGAGGCCCTCTGAAGGGGTGCTGTGAACTGTTTATGTATGTGCTGTTATGTTTGTGTGCCATTGTATGTTCGTTTCTTAGTACCTGAACTGATGTACAGCACTTTGGTCAACGTGGGTTGTTTGTAAATGTGCTATACAAATAAAATTAACTTGACTTGACTTGAAAAGCAGTGCAATATTCAAAATTGTGTATATTAAGCATTTAGCAACTACACTGCCAGGTGTAAACTTGAGCGCGTTATTCCAAAAGTACGAGCGCGTAAATCAATCTTTGGTATTAATTGAACAAGCATCTTATTCCTGAAAATACGTAGTATAAATCAAACGTGTAAAACACAAGGTGCCTGTTGTATATGTGGCAATAATAAATCAATATCAATCTTTTCTCCGCTTCACCTCATTGATGTTGTAGAACCAGCCGACAACAGTGGTATCATCAGTGAACTTGAAGATCATGTTGGCGCCTTCTCTCAGCTTTCTTCCCCACCCCCCCACAATTTATCTGAAGAAGGATCTCGACCCGAAATGTCACCTATCCATGTTCTGCAGAGATGTTCTGACCTACTGAGTTTTCCAGGACTTTGTGTCCTTTCTATCAACGTTCATGCTATTGGGTTGTAAGCTACACTGTGATATATTTCATGATCTGTGATGTGCAAATCGGCACCACTTTGTCTACAATCAAAGCACTGACCATAACTGTAGCTGCAGGTCTTGGCACACCACCAACACTCCTCTTGGACCCCAGCACAACGAGCAGTTTATATTCCCTTCACCTTTGGCCTGCCGTCCTGCCTAATCTCAGTAGGCTGTGGCTTGGCCCTGACCGCCCAACATATTTCAGCCTGTTGCTCAGGGACACCTATAAATAGCTGCTGTAATGCGCAGATGTCAATTTAGGGTGTAAGGGGAGGCCCTGCCTCTTCTGGAATCAAATTCAATTTCACTGGCACGTTTGTTCCCCACCACTGCCTCTACACCGTCTCAGTCTGAAGAAGGGTCTCGACCCGAAACGTCACCCATTCCTTCTCTCCCGAGATGCTGCCTGACCTGCTGAATTACTCCAGCATTTTGTGAATAAATCGATTTGTACCAGCATCTGCAGTTATTTTCTTATACTACACCGTCTCTTTCTCACACGCACACACACACCCAATTTTCATTATTTTAAATTACAGTCATTAATTTATAGCACTCAAAATGGCAAATCCACTCAGCATTTGGTGCTGCCACATTTTTTCTCAACCAACGTTGTTTCATTCTCTCTAATTCAGCCTTCCTTTAGACTAAAAAGAATCCTTACTTTATATTGGGTATTGGTGTTTATACACAAAATGCTGGAGTGGGACAGGGAGCATCTCTGGATAGCAGGAATGGGTGACGTTTCGGATCGAGACCCTTCGTCAGATCCGGAAAGTCACCCATTCCTTCCGTCTAGAGATGCTGCTTGTCCCACTGAGTTACTCCAGCATTTCGTGTCTATCTTCGGTGTAAACCAGTATCTGCAGTCCCGTCCTACACATTTGGTATTAGTGTATTATTGTCTCAAACATGTACCGAGACGCAGTGAAAAGTTTTGTTTGAATATTGTTCAGTCAAATCGTGCCATACATGAGTACAATTAACCAATAAACAAGTACAACAGGGTGCAAAGCGAAAAATACCAAAGTGCGGAATATAGTGTGACTGCGATGCACTTGTCGAGGAAAATGCGCAAGGTCCACGATGCGGTAGGTTGGACTACGCCCTAGCTTTGAAATAACTTGGCCTGATCACAGCATGGAAGAAGCTGTTCCTGAATCTGTAGGTACGTGAAACATGGTTGTGGTTTTGGCCGCGGGAGGCTTTGCAGCAGCCAGGTTAGGGAGCGGTTTGGGCGCAGCCTGAGGCAACGTATTAGCACCGAGATACATTGAGAAGCTTGCTTTACATGCTGTGCAGACAAATCATACTGTTCCATACATGAGCGCAACCATACGCAAGTAAAAGAGTGAAATGATGGCAAGTCGATTCTCCTCTGGGGAAGCACGCAGAAACCCTCCACGTTCTGGCACTATTTTACAGCCTCCAAGTTTCTGAAAAGTCCGAATCTTGGCCCCGGGAGATATGCACAAATCGGCGGTGGAAGGATCTGGCGGACATCTCGCTGGGCCAGGCCGACTCTTTACATCATCAATCCAGTGCCGCCAGGAAACCAGGCCTCAAAGTGAGACGTAGTAGAAATTGCACGCCTCCTTTTGGGCCAAGATCGGACTTTTCAGAGACTTGGAGATTGTTAGACGATGCCAGGATGTGGCGACTCTCTGCGTGCTTCCCCAGAAGGGAATCTACTTGCAGTCATTTTGCTCTTTTACTTGCATAGAAACATAGAAAATAGGTGCAGGAGTAGGCCATTCGGCCCTTCGAGCCTGCACCGCCATTCAATATCATATCATATATATACAGCCTGATCATGGCTGATCATTCAACTCAGTATCCTGTACCTGCCTTCTCTCCATACCCCCTGATCCCTTTAGCCACAAGGCCCACATCTAACTCCCTCTTAAATATAGCCAATGAACTGGCCTCTACTACCTTCTGTGGCAGAAAATTCCACAGATTCACCACTCTCTGTGTGAAAAAAAACTTTCTCATCTCGGTCCTAAAAGACTTCCCCTTATCCTTAAACTGTGACCCCTTGTTCAGGACTTCCCCAACATCGGGAACAATCTTCCTGCATCTAGCCTGTCCAACCCCTTAAGAATTTTGTAAGTTTCTATAAGATCCCCCCTCAATCTTCTAAACTCCAGCGAGTACAAGCCGAGTCTATCCAGTCTTTCTTCATATGAAAGTCCTGCCATCCCAGGAATTGCGTATGATTCTACTCCTGTGTGGAATGGTATGATTTGGCTGCTTGGCATGTAAAGCAAGCTTTTCATTGTATCTCGGCACATGTGGCATTAATAAATTAAACTAACTAAACTAAGGGCAGTTTGGGTCTCTGAACGATGGGAAGGGATGACGTAAAAGAGAATGGGAAGTGGATTCGCTCTTTGTGGAGCCTTGATTCATTCAGGTAGGTGTGACTGTGAACACCCTCCTGGGCTATTCGCCAAAACAAAGAGGTGATCTCTGGCAATCACGCTTTCCATTGGATGATCTCAATGCCTTTGAATGGGCAAACAAAGTTCTAACTCCACGCTGAAGATCGACACAAAATGCTGGAGTAACTCAGCGGGTCAGGCAGCATCTCTGAAGAAAAGGAATAGGCGACGTTTTGGGTCGTTTCGGCTCGGTGCGTTGGGGCGCCCACGCGAATATCTCCTGCGAATTGGAATAACTTGTGTGAAAACTCTTGTGTGCAATCTTTGACTTGTGGAAAGACGCCTGTGTAAATCTCCGTTGTTGTTTGCTAGGTATGGCTGTGCAGGCACCACTGGACATTACTGCAGAGGACGAGGCAGGTCCCCATGGTCGTTTTCAAGCGACGACTTGGCTCCAAGACTACCAGGTACACACATCGCTTATACAAACGTGCCTTGGAGCCACACGGCACAAGCTGGCCTTTTGGCCCAACATGTCTATGCTGACTAGTTGGAGTATCTGGCCACCACGTGATTGCGTTCGAGGCGGTTGCTGAAGATTCACGGGAATGTTAGAGGTTATCAGCTATAAGATGTTGGACAGACTTGCATTGTTTTCTCTGGAGTGTCGGAGGTTGAGGGGAGACCTGACAGAAGTATATAAAATGATGAGAGGTATGGATGAGGGTAGACTGTCAGAACGATAGACACAAAGTGCTGGAGTAACTCAGCGGGACAGACAGCGTCTCTGGAGTAAAAAGATGGGTGACGTTTCGGGTCGGACAGGCCAGTCTGAAGAAGGGTTTTGACCCGAAACTCACCCCTTCCTTTTCTCCAGAGATGCTGCCCGTCCCGCTGAGTTACTCCAGCTTTTTGTGCATATCCTTCTAGACCTTTCCTATCTGTATACATGCCTCTACCGCCTGTGATTTAAAAAAAAATGTCCCTCAGATTCCACATAAATCTTTCCCCTCTCGCCTTAAACCAAACGGCCTCTAGTTTTAGACTCTCCTGTGTAGAGAAAATGGTTGGGGCCATCTATGTTGTCTAAGCTCCCTCGGTTTTAAACCTATCTAAGTTCACCCCTCAACTTCCTTTGCATCAGGGAGAACAGCACTGGCCTATTGAGTCTCTCCTAACTCAAGCCCTCGAGTCACAGAACATAACAGTTCTTTTGGGTGGGCGGTTGGAGCGGTTGGAGCAGCGGCCGGGCGGTAGGTTTAGTAACCGAGCACGGGGCTTTGTTTGGGGAGTATGAGTGCCAGGGCAGTTTTTTGTTCTGGGTGTCGGATGTGGGGAATCTGGGAGTCTGATAGTCTTCCAGACATCCACATCTGCGCCAGGTGCGACGAGATGGGGCTCCTAAGGGACCGTATTAGGAACCTGGAGCGGCAGATTGATGACCTCCGTCTGGTCAGGGAGAGTGAGGAGGTTATAGATAGGAGTTACAGAGAGGTGGTCACTCCAAGACCACGGGAGGTAGACAAGTGGGTCACTGTTAGGGGGGGCAAGGAGCAGAGGCAGGGACTAGGGAGTACCCCGGTGGCTGTACCCCTTGGAAATAAGTACTCCTGTTTAAGTACTGTTGGGGGGGACAGCCTACCTGGGGGCAGCGACGGTGCCCGGGCCTCTGGCAAGGAGTCCGGCCCTGTTGCTCAGAAGGGTAGGGAAAGGAAGAGGAGAGCGATAGTAATAGGGGATTCTATAGTGAGGGGGTCAGATAGGCGTTTCTGTGGACGCAGTCGGGAGACCCGGATGGTGGTTTGCCTCCCTGGTGCCGGTGTCCGGGATGTGTCTGAGCGTGTCCAGGATATCCTGAAAGGGGAGGGAGAGGAGCCAGAGGTCGTGGTACATATAGGTACCAACAATATAGGTAGGATAAGGGAAGAGGTCCTGAAAGGAGAATTTAGGGGGCTAGGAAGAGAGTTAAAAAAAAGGACTTCCAAAGCAATAATCTCAGGCTTACTGCCTGTGCCACGCGATAGTGAGAATAGGAATGGAGTGAGGTGGAGGATAAATACGTGGCTGAGGAACTGGTGCAGGGAGCAGGGTTTCAAGTTTCTGGATCATTGGGACCTCTTCTGGGGGAAGTATGACCTGTACAAAAAGGACGGGTTGCATCTGAACCTGAGGGGAACCAATATCCTGGCGGGGAGATTTGCTAAAATAATTGCGGAGACTTTAAACTAGTACGGTTGGGGGGAGGGACTCAAACACAGATAGCTAACAGGCAGTGTGTGAGGCAGGAGGCAGAAAAGGGAAACACTCAGACCCAATATGTAGGAGAGAAAGAAGGGAAAAGAAATAAACTGAGAATAAGAAATGATGGGTCCCTTAAATGTGTATATTTTAATGCTAGGAGCATTGTAAGAAAGGTGGATGAGCTTAGAGCCTGGATTGACATCTGGAAGTGTGATGTTGTGGCGATCAGTGAAACATGGTTGCAGGAGGGTTGCGATTGGCAATTAAATATTCCAGGATTTCATTGTTTCAGATGTGATAGAATCGGAGGGGCAAGAGGTGGGGGTGTTGCATTGCTTGTCAGGGAGGATATCACAGCAGTGCTTTGGCAGGACAGACTAGAAGGCTCGATTAGGGAGGCTGTTTGGGTGGAACTCAGAAATGAGAAAGGTTTAGCAACACTTATAGGGGTGTATTATAGACCGCCAAATAGGGAACGAGAATTGGAAGAGCAAATATGTAAGGAGATAGCAGATATTAGTAGTAAGCACAGAGTGGTGATTGTGGGTGATTTCAATTTTCCGTATATAGACTGGGAATCGCATTCTGTTAAAGGGCTGGATGGTTTGGAGTTTGTAAAATGTGTGCAGGATAGTTTTTTGCAGCAATACGTAGAGGTGCCTACCAGAGAAGGGGCAGTGTTGGACCTCCTGTTAGGAAATGAGATGGGTCAGGTGACGGAGGTATGTGTTGAGGAGCACTTTGGGTCTAGTGATCACAATGCCATTAGTTTTAATATCATTATGGAGAAGGTCAAATCTGGACCAAGGGTTGAGATTTTGGATTGGAGAAAGGCTAATTTTGAGGAGATGAGAAAGGATTTAAAAGGAGTGAAATGGAAATTTTTGTTTTATTAAAAGGATATAATAGAGAAATGGAGGATATTTAAAGGTGAAATTTTGAGAGTACAGAGTCTTTATGTCCCTGTTCGGTGGAAAGGAAAGAATAATAATTTGAAAGAGCCGTGGTTTTCCAGGGAAATTGGACACTTGGTTCGGAAAAAGAGGGAGATATACAATAAATATAAGCGGCAGGGAGTAAATGAGGTTCTTGAGGAATATAAAGAATGTAAAAGGAATCTTAAGAAGGAAATTAGAAAAGCGAAAAAAAGATATGAGGATGCTTTGGCAAGTAATGTAAAAGTAAACCCCAAGGGGTTCTACAGATATGTCAATAGCAAAAGGATAGTGAGGGATAAAATTGGTCCATTAGAGAGTCAGAGTGGACAGCTATGTGCTGAGCCGGAAGAAATGGGGGAGATATTAAACAATTTCTTTTCTTCGGTATTTACCGAGGAGAAGGATATTGAATTATGTGAGGTAAGCGAAACAAGTAGAGTAGTGATGGAAATTATGAGGATTAAAGAAGAGGAGGTACGGACACTTTTGAAAAATATAAAAGTGGATAAGTCTCCAGGTCCTGATAGGATATTCCCAAGGACATTGAGGGAAGTTAGTGCAGAAATAGCAGGGGCTATGACGGAAATATTTCAAACGTCATTAGAAACGGGGATGGTGCCGGAAGATTGGCGCATTGCGCATGTTGTGCCTTTGTTTAAAAAAGGTTCTAAAAGTAAACCTAGCAATTATAGACCTATTAGTTTGACGTCTGTGGTGGGAAAATTAATGGAAAAGATACTTAGGGACAATATATATAATTATTTGGATAATCAAGGCCTGATTAGAAACAGTCAACATGGATTTGTGCCTGGAAGGTCATGTTTGACTAATCTTCTTGAATTTTTTGAAGAGGTTACCAGGGAAATTGATAAGGGCAAGGCTGTGGATGTTGTCTATATGGACTTCAGTAAGGCATTTGACAAGGTTCCACATGGAAGGTTGATTAAGAAGGTTAAATCGTTGGGTATTAATAGTGAGGTTGCAAGATGGATTCAACAATGGCTGAATGGGAGATACCAGAGGGTAACGGTTGACAATTGTATGTCAGGTTGGAGGCCAGTGTCTAGTGGAGTACCCCAAGGATCTGTATTGGGTCCACTGTTGTTTGTCATTTACATTAATGATCTGGATGATGGTGTGGCAAATTGGATTAGTAAATATGCAGATGATACTAAGATAGGTGGAGTAGTTGATAGTGAGGTAGATTTTCAAAGTCTACAGAGAGACTTGGGCCTTTTGGAAGGGTGGGCTGAAAGATGGCAGATGGAGTTTAATGCTGATAAGTGTGAGGTGCTGCATTTTGGTAGGACAAATCAAAATAGGACGTACAGGGTAAATGGTAGGGAATTGAGGAATGCAGTGGAACAGAGGGATCTGGGAATAACTGTGCATTGTTCCCTGAAGGTGGAATCTCATGTGGATAGGGTTGTGAAGAAGGCGTTTGGTATGCTTGCCTTTATAAATCAGAGCATCGAGTATAGAAGTTGGGATGTAATGTTAAAATTGTATAGGGTATTGGTGAGGCCGAATCTGGAGTATGGTGTGCAGTTCTGGTCGCCAAATTATAGGAAGGATGTCGACAAAATGGAGAGGGTACAGAGGAGATTTACTAGAATGTTGCCTGGGTTTCAGCACTTAGGCTACAGAGAGAGGTTGAACAGGTTGGGTCTTTATTCTTTGGAGCGTAGAAGGTTGAGGGGGGACTTGATAGAGGTTTTTAAAATTTTGAGAGGGACGGACAGAGTTGACGTGGGTAGGCTTTTCCCTTTGAGAGTGGGGAAGATTCCAACAAGGGGACATAGCTTCAGAATTGAGGGACAAAGGTTTAGGGGTAACATGAGGGGGAACTTCTTTACTCAGAGTGTGGTGGCTGTATGGAATGGGCTTCCGGTGGAAGTGGTGGAGGCTGGCTCGATTTTATTATTTAAGAGTAAATTGGATAGGTATATGGATAGGAGGGGATTAGAGGGTTATGGTCTGAGTGCAGGTAGATGAGACTAGGTCAGGGAGAATGGTCGGCGTGGACTGGTAGGGCCGGACAGGCCTGTTTCCATGCTGTAGTTGTTATATGGTTATATGGTTATAACAGTACAGCACAGGATCAGGCCCTTCGGCCCATAATGTCTGTGCCAAAAATGTTCAATACCGGGTCTCACTGCATATCTTTCTACTCTCCTATTTGCATATCAGTGGAGGTTTTTTATATTGTGCAGGAAGGAATTGGCTCAAACAATTTAATTCCCCTTCCCATTCCCACACTGACCTTTCTGTCCTGGGCCTCCTCCATTGTCAGGGTGAGGCCAAACGCAAATTGGAGGAACAGCATGTCATATTTCGCTTGGGCAGCTTACAGCCCAGCGGTATGAATATTGATTTCTCTCACTTCAAGTAACCCTTTCTCTCTCCATCCATCTCCCACCCAAGTCATGGCAGCTTTAAAGTCGTCTTGTTGAGTCTCATTGTCTGTACTCATTTTCACCTCGCCCACAGCGAACAATGGCTTGTTTCCTTGATCGTTGTTACTTTTTTGCATATCTTTCAATCATTTGTTCTATATCTCTTTACATCATCATCTTTATCTCTTGTTTCCCTTTGCCATGACTCTTGGTCTCAAGAAGAATCGCGACCCGAAACGTCATCGATTCCTTTGCCCCAGAGATGCTGTCTGACCCGCTGAGTTACTCCAGCTTTTTTGTGTCTGTCTGAGGATTTTTATATCGCCTGCTATTCTGTTCTCATATTTGTTCCTTTCCCCTTTGCCTCTGCCCGTTACACGAAGCCTGGTTTAGCCACACCGCGGGCGTCCAGAAGTGGTGTTGCAGAGGACTTGCAGTAATAATGGTGTGGTGTGCTGTTGTTTCTCTGCCCCTGCAGCAATGTGCATCGCCGGGGCCTGTACAAGAAGGTGCTCCTGGGGCTGGTGCTCACCCCGCCGCTCGCTGTCGGCATCGTGTGGTCCTTGTCCGATACACGTGACCGCCGGCGGATGAAGATTCTGGTCGATGGCGTCGGCCGCTTCTACAGGTAAACAGTGCCTCACAGCATCCTCCGCTGCTTGTGATCCCGTTCTGTCCCCAGGGCGGAATCGGTGGTGCAGCGGTAGAGTTGCCGCCTTATAGCACTTGCAGCTGCAGAGACCGGGTTCCATCCTGACTGTGGGCGCTGTCTGCGCGGAGTTTGTACGTTCTCCCTGTGACCGCGTGGGTTTTCTCCGAGACATTTGGTTTCCTCCCACGCTCCAAAGACGTTCAGGTTTATAAGTTAATTGGCTTGCTGCAGATATGACTTGTCCCTAGTTTTGGAAAGGGTTATAGTGTGGAGATCACTGGTCGGTGCGGACTCGGTGGGCTTGTTTCCGCGCTGTATCTTTAAACTAACCTGAACCTAAAGGTCTCCTCATTCCCGATGGCTTTGTTTCCTGGCGACGGAGGGAGACTGCACCCCCACAACTGTTTCCAGGTAACCAGTCTGAAGAAGGGTCACAGCCTGAAACTTTGCCTATTCATGTTCTCCAGAGTTGCTGCCTGACCTGCTGAGTTACTCCAGCACTTTATGCGCTACACACAATTCCAGCATCTGCAGTTCCTTGTGATTTAGTTTAGTTTAGAGATATAACAAGGAAACATGCACTTTGGCCCACCATGTCCACTCTGACCGGTGATCATTCACACTAGTTCTGTGTCATCCCACTTTCTCATCCACCCCCCCTACACACTAGGGGCAATTAACCTACAAAACCGTGCATCTTTGAGATGTGAAAGGAAACCAGAGCACATAGAAACATAGAAACAGAAAATAGGTGCAGGAGGAGGCCATTTGGCCCTTCGAGCCAGCATCGCCATTCATTGTGAACATGTCTGATCATCCACAATCAGTAACCTGTGCCTGCCTTCAATAGTTAATTTATTTGTCACATACACATAAATGTGCAGTGAAATGAAAGATTACCCACAGTCCAACAATAAGACCAATAAAAATAAGCAATAAAAATAAGCAATAACACACACAATCATAAACCAACACCAAACACAAAGAAACATCCATCACAGTGAGTCTCCTCCAGTCACCTCCTCACTGTGATGGAAGGCCAGAATGGCTTTTCTCTTCCCCTGCCGTCTTCTCCCGCGGTCAGGCTGTTGAAGTTGCCATGTCGGGGCGGTCGGGGCTCCCGACATTGAAGCCCCCGCCGGGCGGAGAAAATCCCGCGGCCTATTCCAGGCCGCGCTGGACGGTGAAAGGTCCACAGCAGGCCGATCCAAGCCCCATATCCCTTGATTCCACTAGCCCCTAGAACTCTATCTATCAAGCACCTGGAGGAAACCCATGCAGTCACGTGAAGAAGATGCAAACCCAGCACAGACCGCCTGTGTTTATGAGCCAATTACTGTTCTCAAGCAGTTTATCCATAGTCTGACAAGGATGCACTAGATAACCTGGAACAGTCATCAGCACTGGACCATCCTGACAAATGCGTTTATTTTCAAAATTGGTACTGTAATGCTCATATTTGTTTGTATACCTAACCTGTGCCTTGCAAAGTCATGAAACTACGCAAAACTAGGACCTTTGGCCTATCTAGTCCACACTGCCCAGGAAGCACCTATTTACACTAATCCTCCTTGAATCTGACATTCCATCCAGCGAAGACGTCATTGAGCTGAAAAGAGCATAGAGAAGATTTACCTGGATGTTGCCAGGACTCAAGGACCTGTGCTATGGGGAGAGGTTGGGCAAGTTGGGACTTTATTTCTTAGAGCGCATCTCTTATAGAGGCGCACAAAATCATGAGGGAAATAGGGAATCATGAGGGTGAATGTCTAGGTTAGAGATACACCGCGGAAACAGGCCCTTCTGCCCACCGGGTCCGCGCCGACCAGCGATCCCCACACATTAACACCATCCTACACCCACTGGGGCCAATTTTTACATTTACCAAGCCAATTAATTTACAAACCTGAACGTCTTTGGAGTGTGGGAGGAAACCGAAGATCTCGGAGAAAACCCACGGGGAGAACGTACAAACTCCGTACAGACAGCACCCGTAGTCGGGATGGAACCCGGGTCTCCGGCGCTGCATTCGCTGTGAGGCAGCAACTCTACTTCTGCGCCACCGAACCATAGTCTTTTTTCCCAGCATAGGCGAATCGAGAACTAGAGGGTTGGGTTTAATTTATAGATGAAGCATGAAAACAGGCCCTTTGGCCCACCAAGTCCACACTGACCATCGATCATCCTTTCACACGAGTTCTATGTTACCTCGCGTTCCCCCAACCACTTCCTGCCCATTAGGCCAATCAACCAACAATCTGCATGTCTTTGGGATATGGGGGAAAACCATAGCACCTGGCGGAATCCCACCTGCTCACAGGGTGAACATGCAAACTCCATACACACAGATCCCAATGTCAGGATCAAACCTGGGTCTCTGGCATTGGTTACCGAATGTGCTGAACGATCAGTGAGGATGTTTGAAGGTTGGAGCGGGTTTTTTTTCGCCTCACTGGTCTATTCTTGCCCATCCAGGTCTATTTACATTGGAGTAAAAATTTCTGTGGATTACTGGTGGACCATAAATGTTAAACTACATGGAGTAAACGAGGTACGTTTCAGCGTTGACTTAATAAAGTCCTGTTTCCTCTCCATTTCTTTGGTCTGAGGTCCCACATGCATTCACTTGCTCCTTTTCTCTTGTGAAAGTCCCTCAATGGCAAGAGGACATTACCCCTGAGGCGCAGTGCCAATTCACCAGGGTGGGTCGGGTCTTTGGGGAGATGAATCACGAGAGCGTATTGTCATGCTCCAGTCTGAAGAGGGCCCCGAAACGTCGTCTGTCCATCTCCCTCCACAGATGCTGCCTGACCCACTGACTCCTCCAGCACTTTGTATTCTCCACAATCCAGCATCTGCAGTTTCTTATGTCCCCCATTGTCATATAACGTACTGAAGAGTGAAAGGCCTGGATAGAGTGGATGTGGAGAGGATGTTTCCACTAGTGGGAGAGTCTAGGACCAGAGGCCACAGCCTCAGAATAAAGGGACGTACCTTCAGAAAGGAGATGAGGAGGGATTTCTTTGGTCAGAGGGTGGTGAATCGGACGGGGATTCATTGCCACAGAACGGGTGTCAGGAGTTATGGGGAGAAGGCGGGAGAATGTGGTTGAAAAGGAATGCTAGATCAGCCATGATTGAATGGCGGAGTGGATGATGGGCCGAATGGCCGAATTATGCTTCTAGAACTTGTGTTCCTTGGCTTGAGAAATCAGTAAGGGAGACAAAAAGAATTGCAGGTACTGGAATAAAACACACCAAATGCTGGGGTAACTCAGTGGGTCAGGGAACAACATGGATGGGCGATGTTTCGGGTTGGCAACCAATTTGCCCGAAGAAGGGTCCAGACCCAAAATGTCCGGTCCATTCCCTCCACTCCTGACATGCTCAGCTCCTCCAGCAAAGGTGTTTGACGAAATTAGTCAAAATAAGTGACAGAACAGGTAACGAGAAACTATCTCATCAGGTGAGCCAAAAATGCAAACAGAAAATGTTGTGAATGCTCACCAGGTCAGGCAGCAATTTGAGGCCTTTGCCAGAACCAGGATTGAGAGAGAAAAAAACAAGTTAGTTGCAAAGGATACAGAAGAGGTTCAACAGGGTGTTACCTGGGCTTGTGGGATAATGTTGGAGGGAGGGGTTGGATGGGCTGGGACCTATTTTCTTTGGGGTGTGGGAGACTGAGGGGTGATCTCATTGAGGTGTACAAGATCAAGGATAACATGTAGAGGTTGACACGAGCTGCCAGAAGTATCTTGGATCAGGCTGCTTGTGGCTAGGTGGTAGCTTTGTCACCAAGAAGGCAAACCACCCTGAACGCTGAATTCCCTCAATTCCTCAAGTGCTGGTAGAGGTGATTGTAAAACTCAATGAATATGCACCATCTGACAATAGACAATAAGTGCAGGGGGAGGCCATTCGGCCATTCGAGCCAGCACCGCCATTCAATATGATCATGGCTGATCATTCTCAATCAGTACCCCGTTCCTGCCTTCTCCCCATACCCCCTGACTCCGCTATCCTTAAGAGCTCTATCCAGCTCTCTCTTGAATGCATTCAGAGAATTGGCCTCCACTGCCTTCTGAGGCAGAGAATTCCACAGATTCACAACTCTCTGACTGAAAAAGTCTGCCTATCAAACCCCCCTCTCTCCTCTCTGCCAGCTCCCTCTCCTCCCCTATAATCGGTTTGAAGAAGGGTCCCGACCCGAACTGTCACCTAACCATGTTCTCCAGGGATGCTGCCTGACCCGCTGGGTCACTCCAACACTTTGTGCCCTTTGATGAATGTGCGGGGGTGGGTTAACAGTGCTGTTCTCTTGGATGCCGCCAGGACAATCCGGACTACATCACCACCATGTCCGCCTGCCACCAGCGGGGTGCAGACCTCATCGTGGACGGTGCCATCAGGAACGCCGGCCTGTACATCAAGCTGGGCCAAGGGCTGTGCTCCTTCAATCACCTGCTCCCTCCAGAGTACATTAACTCCCTGCGGGTGCTCGAGGACAAGGCCATCAACAGGAGGTACAAGGAGGTACGTCCGACGATTGCCGCTCAGAGGTAACGCTGCAGCACGGGACCCCAGTGGCCACATCAGGCTGCTGACAGTTCCGTATCAGTTCAGTTTATTGTCACGTGTACAGTGAAAAGCTTTTGTTGCATGCTAACCAGTCAGCGGAAAGACCATACACGATTACATTCGAGCTATTTACGGTATAGATACGTGATAAGGGAATAACGTTTAGTGCAAGGTAAAGCCAGCAAAGTCCGATCAAGGATAGTCCGAGGGTCACCAAAGAGTAGTTCAGCACTGCTCTCTGGTTGTGGTAAGATGATTCACTTGCCTGATAACAGTTGGGAAGAAACGGTCCATGAATCTGGAGGTGTGCGTTTTCACACTTCTGTAACTTTTGCCTGATGGGAGAGAGGAGAAGAGGGAGTGGCCAGGGTGCGACTTGTCCTTGATTATGCTCCTGGCCTTGCCGAGGCAGCGCGAGGTATAAATGGAGTCAATGGAAGGGAGGTTGGTTTCTGTGTCCACAATTTGCTGCAATTTCTTGTGGTCCTGGATGGAGCTGTTCCCCAAACCAAGCTGTGATGCATCCTGAAACATGGCTTTCTGTGGTGCATCTGTAGAAGTAGGTGAGAGTTGTCGGGCGTCCTAAGCCTTCTAAGGATGTAGAGATGTTAGTGTGCTTTCTTGGTCGTTGCTTCAATATGGGTGGTCCAGGAGAAGTTGTTGGTGACATTGACTCCTAGGAATTTGAAGTTTCAGCCAGCTCTACTTTGGCACTGTCAATGCAAACTGGGGTGGGTTTGTGGGAAGGAGACTTCACCTCCTGAAGTCGATCACTATCTCCTTTGTCTTGCTGACATAGAGAGAAAGGATGTTGTCTCGTTTGGCCAGTCACGGCTTGCCCACTGGTAAACAAACCTCCCCCTCAGCTCCGCACCGAGCTCCCATCTCAGTCCTGCAGTCCCTCAGTTTCGGGAGGTCTCAGCAGAGAAACTACTCACATCTGCTCAGGTTGATGAGCATTTCCCCACCATGGATTGTGCCTGACCCTGTGACCAACCCTTCTCTGCTCTGGATTTAAGATGGACACTATTTTATTTATTTGTTTGTTTCGTGCATGAGCTTCCCCTTGTTTGGTCTGACCGTGGGCACCGACCTCCTGGTCTGGGACGGAACCGGGTCAGAGTCTAGCTCTGGGCACCAACCTCCTCTGGTCTGGGTCAGGCTCTGACCCTCTGCACTGGCCTCATTTGGTCTGGATCTGAGCTTGCACACTGACATCCTCTGGCGCGGATCTAACCCGGGTCATGATCTGACCCTGAGCACTGACCTTCTGGTCTTGGTCTGAACCAATTTAGTTTATTGTCTCATGTACTGAGGTACAAAGAGTTGTTGCGTGTTATCCAGTCAGCAGAAAAACTAGACATGATTACGAACAAGCTAAACACAGGATAAAAGGAACACAAGATAAAGTCCAGTAAACTCCGATTAAAGATAGTTCAAAGGTCTTCAATGGGGTAGACAAGACCTCAAGACCACTCTCTAGTTGGTGATAAATGTTCAGTTGCCTGATAACATGTCCCTGAATCTGGAGGCATGTGTTTTCACATTCCTGTACCTCTTGTCTGGTGGGAGAGGGGGGATGGAGTGACCGGGGTGAGACTCGTCCCTGTGTCTGACCCTGAGCACTGGCCACCTGGGCCTGAACCAGGTCAAGGTCCGACCCTATCGTGACGAGCTCTCCCTCCATATCATTCTCCTGAAGTGCAGGTGCTCCTCAACTTATGGTGGGGTTACGTTCCGAGAAACCCATCGCCAACCGAAAATCTGGTACGTTGAAATGCATTTAATACACGCGATCACGTGGCCGGAAGCCAGCGGCGGCTCGCCACGGTCGCTGCCGTTTGCACCATCGCAACGTTGAAATATCGCAAGTCGAAGCATCGTTAGTCGGGGAGTATTTGTAGATGTATGTACAAAATATTCTTCATCCTTCTCTTTTTGATATTGGCAGCTTGATCTATTGTTCTTTGAAGATTTTAAGAGCACCCCAGAAATAATGTTCAAGCGCTTTGATCCAGAGCCATTCGCAGCGGCCAGTCTCTCTCAAGTCCACAAGGCAGAGCTGCAGGACGGGACATCCGTGGCCGTTAAAGTAAGTCCCTCCACTGCACCTAAGGCCCAGAACCCAGCTCTGACCCCACGCACGCAACCACCCAATGTGAACGCCAAAAAGCAAACACTGCCGACTTCAAATGACCGCCTTGACTTGTCCCCGACTGAATCTATCGGAGAAATGTTTACTCGGTTTCCCAGTCGATGTTACGAATTTGGTCATTGAGGCGCAGGGTGGCATAGCTGGTAGAGCTGCTGCCTCGCAGCGCCAGTGACCCGGGTTCAATCCTGACTATGGGCGCTGTCTCGGTGTGGAGTTTGCACGTTCTCCCTGTGACCACGTGGGTTTCCTCCGGGTGCTCCGGTTTCCTCCCACATCCCAAAGACGTGCGGGTTTGTGGGCTAATTGGCCCTTTGTAAATTGGCCCCTGGTGTGTGGGGGAGTGGATGAAAAAGTGGGATAACATAGAACCAGTGTGAACCGGCGATCGATGGTCGGCGTGGACTCGGTGGGCCGAAGGGCCTCTTCCCATGCTGTATCTTTAAACAAAAAGTTTCCCACCAGTGGATCTTGCAGCCAGTGCCTCGGTGTGGAGGGAGTGGGTGTGGAGGGAGTGGGTGCGAAAGTGGGTTATCATGGAACTAGTGTGAATAATAATAATAATAATATATTCCTTTATTCGTCCCACACCGGGCAAATTCACATGGGTGACCATTGGTCAGCGTAGACTTGGTGGGCCAAAGGGAATGTTTCCATGCTGTATCTTTCAAGCAATCAATCAAGAATGAAGTCATGCATTTTAGGACGTAACGTGTTGATACACAGAGGGACCGTGGGGCACGTTGATAGCTCCCTGAAAATGGTGACATGGGTGGATGGGTAGTGATGGAGATATCCTTGCCTTTGTAAGTCACGGCATTGAGTATAAGAATTGGCGTGTTATGCTGCAGCTGAGCGAAACATTGGCCAGGCTGCACTTGGAATATTATGTGCAGGAAGGAATTGCAGATGCTGATTTAAACCGAAGATAGACACAAAATGCTTGAGTGGCTCAGCGAGACAGGCAGCATCTCTGGAGAGAAGGAATGGGTGACGTTTCGGCTCGAGACCTTTCTTCAGACTGCTCTGGAGAGAAGGGGTTTGTGACGTTTCAGGTCGACAAACTTCTTCAGAGTCTGAAGAAGGGTACTGACCCGAAACGTCACCCATTCCTTCTCTCCAGAGATTCCGCCTGCCCTGCAGAGTTACTCCAGCATTTTGTGTCTATCTTAGAATATTATGTGCAGTTCTGGTCACCGCACTACAATAAGGATGTGGCCGGAACAGTGAGTGAAGAAGAAATACACCAGGATGTTGCCTGGAATGAAAGGCAGAAGTTTTTTTAGTTTTAAAGATACAGTGTGGAAACAGGCCCTTCGGCCCACCGAGTCTGTGCCGACCAGCGATCCCCACACATTAGCACCATCCTACACACACTGGGGTCAATCTACAATTTCAAGCCAATTAGCCTGAAAACCTGTACGTCTTTGGAGTGTGGGATGAAACCGGAGCACCCGGAGAAAACCCACGCAGGTCACGGGGAGAACACACAAACTCTGTACCGACAGCACCAGTAGTCAGGATCAAGCCTGGTTCTCCGGTGCTGTGAGGTAGCAACTATCGCTGTGCAGCCCGGAGTAGTTCTAAGGAGAGATTGGTTTGGTCATTTATTCTTACTGAAATATAGGAGGCTGTGGAGTGGTCTCATAGTGGTTGATGTAATATTGCGGAGCATAGGTAAGGTAGATGATCAGGTCTTTCCCCTAAGGTGGGGAAATCTAGGACTAGAGGGCACAGGCTTGAGGTGAGAAAAATGTAAAGGGGTTTTGAGGGGTAACGTTTTCACACACAGGGTATTTGGAACGAGCTGCCAGAGGAAGTGGTAGATGTAGGTGCAATTGCAATGTTTAAAAGCCATTTAGATATGAAGGGACCAGAGGGATGTAGGCCAGATGGGGGCAAATAGGACTGGCATGGATGGGTATAATGGTTGATGGGGTCATTTAGGTGCTGTATAACTCTAGGGAAACTGCAGCACCTTGGCACAGCTGGTGGATGCTGCCTCACAGATTCAGAGACCCAGCTGCAATCGCAACCTTGAGTGTGTCTGTGTGTGGAGTTTGCACATTCTCCCTGTGACTCTGGAGTACTGCGTGCAGTTTTGGTCTCCTAATTTGAGGGAGGACATCCTTGCTATTGAGGCAGTGCAGCGTAGGTTCACGGGGTTAATCCCCGGGTTGGCGGGACTGTCATATATTGAAAGAATGGAGCGACTCGGATTGTATTCACTGAAATTTAGAAGGATGAGAGGGGATCTTATAGAAACGTATAAAATTATAAAAGGACTGGACGAGCTAGATGCAGGAAAAATGTTCCCAATGTTGGGGGAATCCAGAACCAGGGGCCACCGTCTCAGAATAAAAGGGAGGCCATTTAAAACTGAGGTGAGAAAAAACTTTTTCACCCAGAGAGTTGTGAATTTGTGGAATTCTGTGCCACAGAAGGCAGTGGAGGCCAATTCACTGGCTGAATTTAAAAGGGAGTTAGAGCTCTAGGGGCTAGCGGAATCAAGGGATACGGGGAGAAGGCAGGCACGTTACTGATTATGGATGATCAGCCTTGATCACAATGAATTGCAGTGCTGGCTCAAAGGGCCAAATGGCCTCCTCCTGCACCTATTTTCTATGTTTCTATGACTGCATGGGCTTCTTTCAGATGCTCCAGTTTCGTCTCGTCTTCCAAAGACGTGAGGGTCAGTAGGTGGGCAGAGATAGACATTCAGAACTTTTCTCCCAGGGTGAAAATCTTTCCCATCACCTAAAACCTAATCTCTCTAGTTCTTGATTGTCCTACCCTGGGAAAAAGACTGTGTATTCACTCTTTCTATTCCCCACATGAACTTATGCACCCGTTTAAGATCACCCTTCGGTCCCCTGCAATCCAAGGAATAAAGTCCCAGCCTTCCCAGCCTCTCCCTACAGCTCAGGCCCTGGAGTCCAAGCAACATCCTCGTAAATCTTCTCTGCACTCTTTCCAGCTTGACGACATCCTTCCTTTGGCAGGGTGACCAAAACTGAACACAATACAGGTGCTCCTCGACTTACGATGAGGTTACGTTCCGAGAAACCCATCGGAAACCGAACATATCGTAAGTCGAAATGCATTGAATACACTATAGATCACGTGGCCGAAATATCGTACGTCGAAGCATCGTAAGGCGGGGAGCATCTGTACTCCAAATGTGGCCTTCACAACTGTGACATAACATCCCAATATTCTATACTCAATTCACTGACTGATGAAGGTCAAAAGACTTCGAACAACAAATTATCCTCCAACATTTCCGTCACCTCCAACGGGATCCCACTACTGGCCGCATCTTCCCATCCCCACCCCTTTCTGCTTTCCGCAGAGACCATTCCCTCCGTAACTCCCTGGTCCACTTGTCCCTTCCCACCCATACCACCCCCTCACCAGGTACTTTCCCCTGCAACCGCAGGAGATGCACCACCTGTCCATTTACCTCCCCCCTCGACTCCATCCATGGAACCAAAAAATCTTTCCAGGTGAGGCAGAGGTTCACCTGCACCTCCTCCAACCTCATCTATTGCATCCGTTGTTCCAGATGTCAACTTCTCTACATCGGCAAGACCAAACGCAGGCTCGGTGATCGTTTCGCTCAACACCTCCGACTCAACCAACCTAATCTCCCGGTCGCTCAGCACTTCAACTCCCCCTCCCACTCCCAGACTGACCTTTCTGTCCTGGGCCTCCTCCATTGTCATAGTGAGGCCCAGCGCAAATTGGAGGAACAGCATCTCATATTTCGCTTGCGCAGTTTACACCCCAGTGGTATGAATATTGACTTCTCTAACTTCAGATAGTTCCTCTGTCCCTCTCCTTCCCCTCCCCCTTTCCAGTTCTCCCACTGTCTTCCTTTCTCCTACTACATAGCGTTCTCTCCTACTAGAGTTCTAGGGGCTAGCGGAATCAAGGGATATGGGGAGAAGGCAGGCACGGGGTATTGATTGGGGACGATCAGCCATGATCACAATGAATGGCAGTGCTGGCTCGAAGGGCCGAATGGCCTCCTCCTGCACCTATTTTCCATGTTTCTATGTTTACATCCTATCTTTGTCCCGCCCCCTCCCCTGACATCAGTCTGAAGAAGGGTGTCGACCCAAAACGTCACCCATTCCTTCTCTCCTGAGATGCTGCCTGACCCGCTGAGTTACTCTAGCATTTTATGTCTACCTTCTAAAAGACTTTGAATCTTCTGCTTTGCTTTGCAAAAAGAGCCGTTTGCCACTACCTTTCCTCAGTAGCCTGGCTCTGATATATCCATCACCAGCAGTAGGTTTCTTTCTACCCATCTACTCCCATCAATCTCCTGAACATCAAATTCCCTCTCATCACCAAATACCTTTCGAAACACTCTTCCCAGCAAACATAGTTACTTCTCACAACCAACTTTTCGGAGCCTACATAACGCTCTGGAGAGTTGATGCTGATTTCGTAATTTGAGAGGGAAATGTTTTAATAAGAACTTGCGAGGCAACTTTCTGACGCAGATAGTGGTGACATGTAGAGAGAGTGCTGGTCTTAGTGGTATATAGAATTGTGAGGGGAAAATATTGGGTGAATGCTCAGTCTTTTTACCCCATGGTAGAGACGTCCAGAACCAGAGGACATAGATTGAAGATGAGAGAGGAAAAATTTAATCGGATCCCGAGGGACAACCTTTTCACACAGAGGGTGGTGGGTATGTGGAACAAGCTGCCAGAGGAGGTGGTTGAGGCAGGTACAATAAGGGTGGCGCAGCGGCAGAGTTGCTACCTTAAAACCCCGGAGACCCGGGTTGGATCCTGACTACGGGTGCTGTGTGTATGGAGTTTGTACGTTCTCCCTGTGGTTGTTTCTCCGCGTGATCTGGATTCCTCTCACACTCCGAATACGTACAGGTTTGTAGGTTAATTAGCTTCTGTAAAAATTGTAAGTTGTCCTTAGTGTGTAGGATAGTGCTAGTGGAGCGATGATTTGCAGACTCGATGGGCCAAAGGGCCTGTTTCCACACTGTGTCTCAAGTTTCAAGCACCCATGGGCAGGATCGAACCCGAGTCTGGTGCTGTAAGGCAGCAAGTCTACCGCTGCGCCACCGTGCCGCCCCACTGTACAGAACAATAACCTTCTTTCTCCACCTGCTTTCAGGTTCAGTTTATTGATCTACGGGACCGGTTTGATGGAGATATCCTGACCCTTGAGTTCCTCTTGACCATAGTTCAGTTCATGCACCCGAAGTTTGCATTCAGCTGGGTTTTGCAGGTGAGAGCCGCCTTTGTTACAGAATGTTGAGTTGATGCTGATAGGTTCTGGAACAGACGAAATGTGTTGGAAGGAACTGCAGATGCTGGTTTACACCGAGCATAGACACAAAATGCTGGAGTAACTGGTCCTGGAACAGATTGTCAGGTTTGTTTAATGTTTTCAAGGGAGAGTTAGATTTAGCTCATCGGGCTAAAGGAATCAAGGGATATGGCGAAAAAGCAGGAACGGGATACGATTTTGGATGATCAGCCATGATCATATTGAATGGCGGTGCTGGCTCGAAGGGCCGAATGGCCTACTCCTGCACCTATTTTCTATGTTTCTATGACACGGGTGCAGTTGTAGTCTGATCACACGTCACTGACTACAGCACGTCCACGGTCTATCTTGTAAAGTTTTTTTTAAACGACACAATGCTTTACCTAATGACTTTACCTTTCACTGTTCACATGCTTTAATCCCCTGTCTATATGTATTGTATTGTGTTGCACTGTCTAATTGTATTGTACTGTATCGTATTGTACTGCACTGTCATCCTCTGTTTATATGTTTTGCATTTGTATTGCACTATCCCCCGGAGGCACGTGCGATAGGAAAGATGTTGTTAAGCTGTAAAAGATTTTGACAAGAAAGACTTGTGGATGTTATTTTACCATAGTTTAGAGTTATAAGAGGTGGGTTGACCATCGATCTCGGGGGCGGGATGGTTGATGTTACAAGTTGACAGTAGGCATCAGTCCTGCAGAAACCCTCCAGCAGTTTGTAGTGGTATCCATATTGGTTTATTATTGTCACATATACCAAGATACCGTGAAAATCTTTTGTTTGTCTGCTATTTAGTCAGATCAAATCATACTATACATAAGTATACACAAGCATAATACCAAGTATAGAATCAAGGTTCGATCCTGACCACGGGTGCTGCCTGTACGGAGCTTGTACGTTGATCGCGTGGGTTTTCCCCGGGTGCTCTGGTTTCCTCACACACTCCAAAGACGTACAGGTTTGTAGGTTAATTGGCTTTGGTAAAAAATAGTAAATTGTCCCTAGTGTGTGGGATAGTGGGGATCGCTGGTCGGCACGGACTCGGCGGGCCGAAGGGCCTGTACCGTGCTGTATCTTGAAACTAATAGAGTGTTACAGCTGTGTTTCATATTCTGTGCCCACAGGACCTGAAGGGAACTCTGGCCCAGGAACTGGACTTTGAGAATGAAGGCCGCAATGCCGAGCGCTGTGCGCAAGATCTGAGTCACTTCAAATTTCTCGTCATTCCCAAGGTGTACTGGAAGCATACCAGCAAGGTGAGGCTGCAGGAGATGTACCCTGATGCCCCTTCATCAGGCCGGCTCAGTCGAGTGGGGCAGCTGGTAGGGCCGCTGCTGCACAGCACCAGAGACCTGGATTCCATCCTGACCTCAGTTGCTGTCTGTGTGGATTTCATAAGTTCAGAATTGGTCCGCTCGGCCCGTCTAGTCCACTCCGCCTTTCATTCCTGGCTGATCTATTGGTCCCTCTCAACCCCATTCTCCTGCCTTCTCCCTGACATCCACACTAATCAAGAACCTATCGATCTCCACCTTAAAAATATCCATCAACTTGGCCTCCACAGCCTTCAGTGGCAATGAATTCCACAGATTCACCGCCCACTGACGAAAAAAAATCCTCATCTTCTCCTTTCTAAAGTTCCATTCTTTTAATCTGAGGCTATGGGTCTGGTCCTAGAATTTCCCGCTAGTGGAAACATCCTCTCTACATCCACTCTATCTCAGGCCTTTCACTATTCAAGTTTGCAGCTTCTCTCGATGACCGTGTGGGTTTCCTCCCGGTTCCTCCCATATCCCACAGGCAAACGGGTTTGTAGGTTAATTGACCTCTGTAAATTGTCCCTAGTGTGTCGGGAGTGGATGAGAAAGTGGGATAACATGGAACTAGTGTAAATGGTGATCAATGGTCTCCGTGCACTGAAGGGTCTATTTCCATGCTGTATTTCCGAACTAAATAAAATTAAATAAGGGCTGTGAATGAATGTTCATGTTCCACGATTATCCTGACACTGCATTCTTTTATTTTTCCATCAACACACTCGCTGTCTTCTCGTACCTGTGAGGTAAGTTTAACTCGGCGTCGTGGTTGGCACAGACGTCGTGGGCCGAAGGGCCTGTTGCTGTGGTGTTTTCTGTTCTACAAATAGTATAAGACAATAACTGCAGATGCTGGTACAAATCGAAGGTATTAATTCACAAAATGCTGGAGTAACTCAGCAGGTCAGGCAGCATCTCAGGAGAGAAGGAATGGGTGACGTTTCGGGTCGAGACCCTTCTTCAGACTGATGTCAGGGGGGCGGGACAAAGGAAGGATATAGGTGGAGACAGGAAGATAGAGGGAGATCTGGGAAGGGGGAGGGGAAGAGAGGGACAGAGGAACTGTCTAAAGTTGGAGAAGTCGATGTTCATACCACTGGGCTGCAAGCTGCCCAGGCGAAATATGAGGTGCTGTTCCTCCAATTTCCGGTGGGCCTCACTATGGCACTGGAGGAGGCCCATGACAGAAAGGTCAGACTAGGAATGGGAAGGGGAGTTGGTGCTCGGCCACCGGGAGATCAGATTGGTTAACGTGGACCGAGCGCAGGTGTTGGGCGAAATGATCGCCGAGCCTGCGTTTGGTTTCGCCGATGTAAATAAGTTGACATCTGGAGCAGCGGATGCAATAGATGAGGTTGGAGGAGGTGCAGGTGAACCTCTGTCTCACCTGGAAAGACTGTTTGGGTCCTTGGATGGAGTTGAGGGGGGAGGTAAAGGGACAGGTGTTGCATGCTTGAGCAACAAATGTCTCTAATCTCATTAATAATAAGTCGTCATCACTGGCACTGCGCTGTCTCCTCTGCCAATATTGGAAGGCGTGTTGGCTGCATTGCAGCACCAGATATCACTTCAGGGTTTCCTGAGACAACCAAGATCCTGAATGGCTTTTCTGCAAAATGAACTAAGAAATGTCAAAGACCAGAGGGCATAGTTAAGTTTGGTGACGCAGTGCGGAAACAGGCCTTTCGATCTCCGCCGTACACTAGCACCATTACCTACACACATAGGGACAATTGACATTTCTTTCATCAAAGCCAAATTAACCTACAAATCTGTATCCCCTTTGGAATGTGGGAGGAGACAGGAGCACCTGGGGAAAACCCACGCGGTCACGGGGAGAACGTGCCAACTCCGTACAGACAGCGCCGGTAGTCAGGTTTGAATTCGGGTCTCTGGCGCTGAGGCAGCGACTCTACCGCTGTGCCACCCAAAGCTTTAAAGTGTGGGGGGTGGGGGAGTTTAAAGTGTGGGGGGTGGGGGAGTTTAAAGTGTGGGGGGTGGAGGAGTTTAAAGTGTGGGGGGTGGGGGAGTTTAAAGAGAATGTGAGGGGCAAGTTTGTTTTTTACAGAGAGCGTGGTGAATGCCTTGTACATGCTGCCAGGGCTGGTAGTGGAGGCAGATACGATGGTGGTGCTAAAGAGGCTACAAGTGAAGCACATGGATATGCAGGGATATGGAGGGGTATGGATCAGGTGCAGGCAGAGGAGAATAATTTAACTTGGCATCATGTTCGGCACAGACATTGTGGGCCGTTCCTGTGCTGAACTGTTCTACGTTCTTGCTTGTTCGTCATCGGGACTGGGATAATGTAGAACTAAACTGGTTTTAAGGTAGTGAGAAAGGGAGAAGAGGAGGGGAGATTAGCGATGATTGGGATCTCCCAGTGCTGGAGATGTTATCTGCCTTCACCCCTTACACTCTGAGAGTTCCCGGTCTGGGATGGGACTGGAAGACACTGGAATTTAAAAGGATGAAAGGAGATCTTATGGAAACGTATAAGATTATTAAGGGGTTGGACACGTTAGAGGCAGGAAACATGTTCCCAATGTTGGGGGAGTCCAGAACCAGGGGCCACAGTTTAAGAATAAGGGGTAGGCCATTTAGAACGGAGATGAGGAAAAACTTTTTCAGTCAGAGACTTGTGAATCTGTGGAATTCTCTGCCTCAGAAGGCAGTGGAGGCCAATTCTCTGAATGCATTCAAGAGAGAGCTGGATAGAGCTCTTAAGGATAGCGGAGTCAGGGGGTATGGGGAGAAGGCAGGAACGGGGTACTGATTGAGAATGATCAGCCATGATCACATTGAATGGCGGTGCTGGCTCGAAGGGCTGAATGGCCTCCTCCTGCACCTATTGTCTATTGTCTGTGAATCATCAGCATGCAACACTGAAACAGGGTCTTCGGTCCAACTTACCCATGCCGACCAAGATGCCCCATCCCTGAGTAGCCATTTTAGGCCCATATCGCCCGAAACCTTCCCCATCCGTGTACCTGTCCAAATGCCTGTTTAATGTTGCTCTTACACGAGGTGCCTGCAGCGTCTGGGCACAGTTACGGCCCTCGGGATGTGCGGGGAGCATTAGGTTTCCCCTTGCCTGATGTGTGCGCACGTTCCCTTTCAGCGGATCCTGACCGCCGATTACTGTGAGGGCTGCAAGGTGACCGACATCGAGGAGATTAAGCAGCAGGGCCTGACGGTCAAAGACGTAAGTGCAGACACGGTGCCATGCGGGCAGTTTCATTCCCATCCCTCTGGCGACAGTCTCGGGTATCAGTCACCTCTGCGCCTGACCCCAGGCAGGGCGTTAGAAGGTGGGTGTAAGGGAGGGGAGGGTGACAATTCCCATTCTGAGGGCGTTTGCCAGGTGAGTGTGGGTTGTGATCCTGCAAGGTTATATATTTTGAGTTTACTGTCACGCGCACCGCGATACAGTGGAAATCTTTTGTTGCGTGCTCACCAGTCAGTGGAAAGATAATACGTGATTACAATCGAGCCATTCACCGTGTACAGATACATGTTTGAATTTTGTTTAAAGCTTACTATTGCTATTGGTTTATTATTGACCGGTGTACCGAGATATCGTGGAAAAACTTTGTTTCATGTGCTATCCAGTCCTATCAGAATACAGGTGGGTCTAATCAGGTCACATATAAGTACGTTTGGTAGTGCAAAATGAGGAAGGAAACAGTGTAGAATATATAGTGTTACAACTGCAGAGAAAGTGCAGATTTTTTAAAAAAGGTGCAAGGGCCACAACGTGGTAGATGGGAAGATCAGGAATTCATCCCTAGCTTGGAAGGTGTTTTTGAATGTGGTGGTAAAATGCTTTCAAAGCTTTGCATCTTCCCAGAGGAGAGGAGAGAGAAATGACCGAGGAGTGATGGTTCTTCATTGTGTTGGCTGCTTTCATGAGGCCATATGAAGTATGGATGGAGACGATGGTGGGGAGGCTGGTCATCGTGATAGATTGGGCTACGTCCACTACTCTCTGAAATTTCACTTGATCTTGGGCAGAGCTGTTGTCAAACCAACCTGTTTTGTACCCCAATAGGATATGTACCCCAATAGGTATGTAGGTTAATTGGCTGGGTAAATGTAAAAATTGTCCCTAGTGGGTGTAGGATAGTGTTAATGTGCGGGGATCACTGGGCGGCACGGACTTGGAGGGCCGAAAAGGCCTGTTTCCGGCTGTATATATATGATGATGATGATGATGATACTTTTTTTTATGGTGCATCTTTAGAAATTGGTAAGAGTCATTGAAGGCATGCTGAGTTTCCTTTGTCTTTTGACGATATAGCAGCGTTGGTGTGCCATTTTGGCCATGGTGTCAGCGTGGTTCCAGGACAAATTGTTGGTGATTTGTACCTGTACATTAGTACCTGATGCTTAGCACCAGTTCAGCACCACTGATGGAGACTGGGGTGTGTACACCACCCCGCTTCCTAAAGTCAATGACCAGCTCCATTGATTTGCTGGCATCGAGGGAGAGGTTGTTGCTTTACTTTAAACATACTTTACTTTAGAGATGCAGCGCGGAAACGGGCCCTTGGGCCCACTGAGTCAGCTCCGACCAGTGATCCCCGCACACTAACACTACCCTGCACGCCAGGGATAATTTTACCGAAACCAATTAAACTACACTCCTGCACGTCTTTGGAGTGTGGTGTAAACCGGAACACCCGGAGGAAACCCATGTGGTCACAGGGAGAACGTACAAACTGTACCAACAGCCTTGGCACCATGTTGCCAAGCTCTCCATCTCTGGCTTCTTGACTGTCTAGTCCCTGCAGCCATTACACTGAGCCGTGTGCGTATTTAACGCATCTGGCTGTGGTGGACAATTGGTCAGAGCAATTCCAAAACATTTAAAGTACTCGTACACCTTTGGTCTGGCAAGTGCATTACAACACAGCAGGGAGGGAGGCCTTCTGGCCTGCAGTCATTCAGTATTGACATCCATTTGACCTGTTTGAATGTGTTACATTCGTGCCCAACGCCAGGATACTTCTTGTAATGCCCAAAAACACATTGATGTTCAAGGGTGAAAAATCATCACTGATGATGGAAGAGAGATCACTGATGAAGCAGCTGAAGATGGTTAGGCCCAGTAGATAGCCCTGAGGAACACCTAAGTGTCGTTGCCTCACAATTCATTCCTCTAAATTCCAGATTATGGGTACAGACAGCTTATTCTTTTGTCATCGAACTAATCCATATCTCAGGGCCATCTCTGCGCTCCCTCTAGTGCACAACACTACATGGGGCACAGCGGTAGAGCTGCTGCCTCACAGCGCCTGAGACCCGGGTTTGACCCTGACTGTGGGTGCTCTCAATAGACAATAGGTGCAGGAGGAGGCCATTCGGCCCTTCGAGCCAGCGCCACCATTCAATGTGATCATGGCTGATCATTCACAATCAGTACCCCGTTCCTGCCTTCTCCCCATACCCCTTGACTCTTCTATCTTTAAAAGCTCTATCTAGCTCTCTTGAAAGCATCCAGAGAATTGGCCTCCACTGCCTTCTGAGGCAGAGAATTCCACAGATTTACAACTCTGACTGAAATTTTTTTTCCTCATCTCCATTCTAAATGGCCTACCCCTTATTCTTAAACTGTGGCCCCTGGTTCTGGACTCCCCCAACATTGGGAACATGTTTCCTGCCTCTAACGTGTCCAATCCCTTAATAATCTTATATGTTTCAATAAGATCCCCTCTCATCCTTCTAAATTCCAGTGTATACAAGCCTAGTCACTCCAGTCTTTCAACATATGACAGTCCCGCCATTCCGGGAATTAACCTAGTAAACCTACGCTGCACGCCCTCAATAGCAAGAATATCCTTCCTCAAATTTGGAGACCAAAACTGCACACTGTACTTCAGGTGCGGTCTCACTAGGACCCTGTACAACTGCAGAAGGACCTCTTTGCTTCTATACTCAACTCCTCTTGTTATGAAGGCCAACATTCCATTGGCTTTCTTCACTGCCTGCTGTACCTGCATGCCTCCTTTCACTAGGACACCCAGATCTAGTTGTACGTCCCCTTTTCCTAACTTGACACCATTCAGATAATAATCTGCCTTCCTATTCTTACCACTAAAGTGGATAACCTCACATTTATCCACATTAAAGTGCATCTACCATGCATCCGCCCACTCACACAACCCGTCCAATTCACCCTGCAACCTCATAGCATCTTCCTCACAGTTCAAACTGCCACCCAGCTTTGTGTCATCTGCAAATTTGCTAATGTTACTTTTAATCCCTTCATCCAAGTCATTAATGTCTATTGTAAATAGCTGCGGTCCCAGCACCGACCCTTGCGGTACCCCACTAGTCACTGCCTGCCATTCTGAAAGGGACCCATTTATCCCCACGCTTTGATTTCTGTCTGCCAACCAATTTTCTATCCATATCAGTACCCTACCCCCAATACCATGTGCTCTAATTTTGCCCACTAATCTCCTATGTGGGATCTTGTCGAAGGCTTTCTGAAAGTCAAGGTACACCACATCCACCTGCTCTCCCCTGTCCATTTTCCTAATTGCATCCTCAAAAAATTCCACATTGGTCAAGCATGATTTCCCCTTCGTAAATCCATGCTGACTCGGAATGATCCTGTTACTGCGATCCAAATGCTCCTCAATTTCGTCTTTTATAATTGACTCCAGCATCTTCCCCACTACCGATGTCAGCCTAACTGGTCTATAATTTCCTGTTTTCTCTCTCCCTCCTCTCTTAAAAAGTGGGATAACATTAGCTACCCTCCAATCCACAGGAACTGATCCTGAATCTATAGAACATTGGAAAATGATCACCAATGCGTCCTCGATTTCTAAAGCCACACTAGGATCTCTGGCTACTAGAACATCTGGGAGATTGTGTCTTCCTTAGTGAAGACAGATCCAAAGTACTGGTTCAACTCGTCTGCCATTTCCTTGTTCCCCATAATAAATTCACCTGCTTCTGTCTTCAAGGGACCCACATTTGCCTTAACTATTTTTTTCCTCTTCACGTACCTAAAGCTTTTACTATCCTCCTTTATATTATTGGCTAGCTTACCTTCGTACCTCATCTTTTCTCCCCGTATTGCCTTTTTAGTTATCTTCTGTTGCTCTTTAAAAGAGTCCCAATCCTCTGGTTTCCCACTCTTCTTTGCTATGTTAAACGTCTTCTCTTTTATTTTTATACTGTCCTTGACTTCCCTTGTCAGCCACGGATGCCTCTTACTCCCCTTAGAATCTTTCCTCCTCTTTGGGATGAATTGATCCTGCACCTTCGGCATTATTCCCAGGAATACCTGCCATTGCTGTTCCACCGTCTTCCCTGCTAGGGCCTCCTTCCAGTCAAATCTGGCCAGCTCCTCTCTCATGCCTCTATAATCCCCTTTGCTATACTGTAATACTGATACTTCCGATTCTCCCTTCTCCCCCTCAATTTGTAGATTAAAACTTATCATATTATGATCACTGCCTCCTAATGGCTCTTTTACCTTGAGTTCCCTTATCAAATCAGGTTCATTACACAACAGTAAATCCAGAATTGCCTTCTCCCTGGTAGGCTCCAGTATAAGCTGCTCTAAGAATTCACCTCAGAGTTACTCCACAAACTCCCTTTCCTGGGGTCCATTACCAACCTGATTTTCCCAGTCTACCTGCATGTTGAAATCTCCCATAACCACTGTAGCATTACATTTGCAACATGCCAATTTTAACTCTTGATTCAACTTGCACCCTATGTCGAGGCTGCTGTTTGGGGGCCTTTAGATAACTCCTATTAGGGTCTTTTTACCCTTACAATTCATCAGTTCTATCCATACTGATTCTACATCTCCTGATTCTATGTCACCCCTTGCAAGGGAGTGAATATCATTCCTTACCAACAGAGCAACCCCACCCCCTCTGCCCACCTGTCTGTCTTTTCGATAGGTCGTGTACCCCTGAATATTCAGTTCCTAGCCCTGGTCCTCTTGTAGCCATATCTCTGTAATTCCCACAACATCATACTTACCAATGTCTAACTGAGCCTCAAGCTCATCCACTTTATTTTTTATACTTCGTGCATTCAAATACAACACTTTAACCTCGGTATTCACCTCCCCTCTCACACCGGTCACAATTGGCCCTGACCTTACTCTCTTATCCCTTCTAGAACTTCCCTTCCCATTTATTCGAGAATCTTTTGTAATTTTTCCTGTATTCGCTCCACTTTACCTCCATTTTTATGCTCCCAATTTGTCAACCCCTCCCCCCAACTACTTAGTTTAAAGCCACACGTGTAGCACTAGCAAACCTGCCTGCCAGAACTTGGGTCCCCCTGCTGTTAAGGTGCAATCTGTCCCTGAGATATGGACTAATCCATGTCCCAGGGCCATCTCTGCACTCCCTCCAGCACCCAACACTACATGAGGCTGCTGCCTCACAGCGCCTGAGACCCGTGTTTGACCCTGACTATGGGTGCTCTCCATACGGAGTTTGTACATCCTCCCTGTGACGGGGGGTTTTCTCTGGGTGCTCCAGTTTCCTCCTGCACTCCAAAGTCGTACAGGTTTGTTGGTTAATTGCCTTTGGTAAAGATTGAAAAATTGTCCCTCGTGTGTAGGATAGTGCTAGTGTGTGGGGTGATTGTCGGTATAACACGGACTTGGCGGGCCAAAGGGCCTGTTTTTGCGCTGTATCTCTAAACTAAACTAAACTAAAAGACTACTTTTCCCTAGGTAGGGAGACAAGACCTGCACAGTGCAATCTATGGTGCTCTGCCACTCTTTTTTAAGTTTTGGTTCATTATTATTGCACGTACAGTGAAAATAATCATTCTGTACATGAGTACAATCAAGCCAAACGCAAGTGTATCAGATAATGTAAAGAGAAAAATACCATTGTGCAGAATAGATCGTTATAGCATTATCAAAGGTATCACAAAATGCTGCAGTAACTCAGCAGGTCAGGCAGCATCTCTGGAGAGAAGGAATTGGTGACGTTTCGGGTCGAGACCCTTCTTCAGACTGTTGTAGCATTATAGTTACAGAGAAAGTGCATATTTTAAAAAGTGCAAAGTCTGCAATGGGGTAGGTTGGAAGATTGGAACTACACCCTAGCTTGCGGAGGGACAGTTCTGTAGTCTGATAACAGTGGGAAGAAGCTGTAGAAGCAAAGAACTGAAGATGCTGGTTAATACACAAAAAGTAACTCAGCAGGTCAGGCAGCAACTAGGATGAACGTGGATCGGTGACGTTACAGGTCGAGACTCTTCTTCAGAAGAAGAATCTCCAAGGGAAGCCGTTCCTGAATCTGGTATCTTTGCCAAATGCAGCAACTGGGGCAGGTGTCTCCGCAATAACTCAAGGGCCGCTGGGGAGAGGACATTGATGGCGTGCCGTCAATGGAGGAAGGACTGAACACCTTACAGCGCTTGCAGCGCCAGACACCCGGGTTCCATCCCGACTACGGGTGCCGTCTGTACGGAGTTTGTACATTCTCCCCGTAACCTGCGTGGGTTTTCTCCGAGATCTTCAGTTTCCTCCCACACTCCAAAGACGTGCAGGTTTGTAGGCTAATGGGGTTGGTGTGTTTCAATTGTCCCTAGTGTGCGTAGGATAGTGTTTATGTGCGGACTCGGTGGGCCAAAGGGCCTGTTTTCGTGCTGCATCTTTACACTAAACTTTAGATTTAGATTTATTTTTAGATTTAGAGATACAGCGCGGACAATGGACAGAAACATAGAAAATAGGTGCAGTAGGCCATTCGGCCCTTCGAGCCTGCACCGCCATTCAATATGATCATGGCTGATCATCCAACTCAGTATCCCGTACCTGCCTTCTCTCCATACCCCCTGACCCCTTTAGCCACAAGGGCCACATCTAACTCCCTCTTAAATATAGCCAATGAACTGGCCTCAACTACCTTCTGTGGCAGAGAATTCCACAGATTCACCACTCTCTGTGTGAACAAAAACGTTCTCATCTCAATAGATAATAGACAATAGGTGCAGGAGTAGGCCATTCAGCCCTTCGAGCCAGCACCGCCATTCAATGCGATCATGGCTGATCACTCTCAATCAGTACCCCGTTCCTGCCTTCTCCCATTACCCCCTCACTCCGCTATCCTTAAGAGCTCTATCCAGCTCTCTCTTGAAAGCATCCAACGAACTGGCCTCCACTGCCTTCTGAAGCAGAGAATTCCACACCTTCACCACCCTCTGACTGAAAAAGTTCTTCCTCATCTCCGTTCTAAATGGCCTGCCCCTTATTCTTAAACTGTGGCCCCTTGTTCTGGACTCCCCCAACATTGGGAACATGTTATCTGCCTCTAATGTGTCCAATCCCCTAATTATCTTATATGTTTCAATAAGATCCCCCCTCATCCTTCTAAATTCCAGTGTATACAAGCCCAATCGCTCCAGCCTTTCAACATACGACAGTCCCGCCATTCCGGGAATTAACCTAGTGAACCTACGCTGCACGCCCTCCATAGCAAGAATATCCTTCCTCAAATTTGGAGACCAAAACTGCACACAGTACTCCAGGTGCGGTCTCACCAGGGCCCGGTACAACTGTAGAAGGACCTCTTTGCTCCTATACTCAACTCCTCTTGTTACGAAGGCCAACATTCCATTGGCTTTCTTCACTGCCTGCTGTACCTGCATGCTTCCTTTCATTGACTGATGCACTAGGACACCCAGATCTCGTTGAACTCCCCCTCCTCCTAACTTGACACCATTCAGATAATAATCTGCCTTTCTATTCTTACTTCCAAAGTGAATAACCTCACACTTATCTACATTAAACTGCATCTTCCATGTTTCCGCCCACTCACACAACCTGTCCAAGTCACCCTGCAGCCTTATTGCATCTTCCTCACAGTTCACACTACCCCCCAACTTAGTATCATCTGCAAATTTGCTAATGGTACTTTTAATCCCTTCGTCTAAGTCATTAATGTATATCGTAAATAGCTGGGGTCCCAGCACCGAACCTTGCGGTACCCCACTGGTCACTGCCTGCCATTCCGAAAGGGACCCATTTATCCCCACTCTTTGCTTTCTGTCTGTCAACCAATTTTCTATCCATGTCAGTACCCTACCCCCAATACCATGTGCCCTAATTTTGCCCACTAATCTCCTATGTGGGTCCTAAAAGACTTCCCCCTTATCCTTAAACTGTGACCCCTTGTTCTGGACTTCCCCAACATCGGGAACAATTTTCCTGCATCTAGCCTGTCCAACACCTTAAGAATTTTATTGGACAATAGACAATAGGTGCAGGAGGAGGCCATTCGGCCTTTCGAGCCAGCACCGCCATTGAATGTGATCATGGCTGATCATTCTCAATCAGTACCCCGTTCCTGCCTTCTCCCCATACCCCCTGACTCCGCTATCCTTAAGAGCTCTATCCAGCTCTCTCTTGAATGCATTCAGAGAATTGGCCTCCACTGCTTTCTGAGGCAGAAAATTCCACAGATTTACAACTCTCTGACTGAAAAAGTTTTTCCTCATCTCAGTTCTAAATGGCCTACCCCTTATTCTTAAACTGTGGCCCCTTGTTCTGGACTCCCCCAACATTGGGAACATGTTTCCTGCCTCTAACGTGTCCAACCCCTTAATAATCTTATACGTTTCGATAAGACAATTTTTACATTTACCCAGTCAATTAACCTACATACCTGTACTTATTTGGAGTGTGAGAGGAAACCGAAGATCTCGGTGAAAACCCACGCAGGTCACGGGGAGAACGTACAAACTCCGTACACACGGCGCCCGTAGTCAGGATCGAACCTGAGTCTCCGGCGCTGCATTCGCTGTGAGGCAGCAACTCTACCGCTGCTCCACCGTGCCGCCCCGTCTTTAGTTGGAACCTTGGTTGCTTTTGGTGTTTGATGGTGGTAATATGGGTGTGGGGGATGGATTGGGTCCCTCTATGACTCCTGGTGTGACTCCGGTTCCTGTGTGATTTACACCAGCGCCCTGTTCTGGTGTGCGTGCGGGCAGTGCATCTGCAAGTGTGGGACCACGGGCTGACCATCTCTCTCCTTGCCTCCTCCCTGTCCTCAGGTAGCGGATAAGCTGGTGAGGACCTTCGCGGAGCAGATATTTTTCACCGGCTTCATCCACGCAGACCCCCACCCTGGCAACGGTAAGACCCAGTGCCGGGCAGCACCTTGGCCGGGGAGCAACACCACATTCACCACTCCCTCAGTGAGGTTTAGGAAAGAGCAACTCAGAGTTGCCCCGCGAGTACAGTCTACCGCCTCGTTATGCCAGTCTGAATAAATAGAAATCTGCCCTTACCAATTCATAAATCAAAATGTTCAAAATGCCAAATGTTCCCAACGTTGGGGGAGTCCAGAACCAGGGGCCACAGTCTAAGAATAAAGGAGAGGCCATTTAAAACTGAGGTGAGAAGAAACTTTTTCACCCAACGAGTTGTGAATTTTGTGGAATTCTCTGCCACAGAAAGCAGTGGAGGCCGATTCACTGGATTAATTTAAAAGAGAGTTAGATTGAGCTCTAGGGCTGGTGGAATCAAGGGATATGGGGAGAAGCCAGGCACGGGTTATTGATTGTGGATGATCAGCCATGATCGCAATGATTGGCGGTGCTGGCCCAAAGGGTCAAATGGCCTCCTCCTACACCTATTTTCAATGTTTCTAAAATTGCTCTTCCAGAATTTTCGTGGAAAAAAACACACAATGCATTTTGGGACGTGAACTATTTTACCTAGGACAATGAGTGCAGGCTGCCAGTTCACACGGAAGGCCACCAAAGGGCTTTGCTTTGGAAACTGCCGAGGCAATCTCTTCTATGATATACTTGTACAGTGATCCTTTATCGAACAACGTGACATACACTTCCAGAGGGTTTATTTAGCCCTCTGCCAAATCTCCATGTACACATCTGGCCTCATCCCACCTCCCCGCAGACTGAACGTGGCCAGAGTTCTTGCCTTTCACCCCACCAGCCTCCGCATCCAGCACAGGGGGGGGCACGGTGGCGCAGCGGTAGCGTTGCTGCTTTGCAATGCCAAACAGCCGGGTTTGATCCCGCCTACGGGTGCTGTCTGCGCGGTTTGTACCTTCTCCCCGTGACCATGTGGGTTTTCTCCGAGATTTTCGGTTCCCTCCCACACTCCAAAGACGTACAAGTTTGTAGGTTAATTGGCTTGGGTTTGTATACTGTACTTGGTATAAGTGTAAATTGTCCCTAGTGTGTGTAGGCTTGTGTTAGTGTGTGGGGATCGCTGGTTGGTGCGGACTCGGTGAGCCGAAGGGCCTGCAATACTGCCTTTGCAGTAGTGCCAAGGAATCTCTTAACACACTGCTCAGGCAGTCATGCAGGGACTGAAAATAAGGCACAAAGTGCTGGAGTAACTCAGTGGGTCAGGCAGCATCTCTGGAGGAAAAGGATGGGTGACATTTTGGGTCAGGACCCTTCTTCAGACTCCACCCTGCGACTGGCTCAGCGAAGAAGTTTCTTCTTTCATCTTTCCTTCAGAGAGCTTTATCTAATACCTTTACCTCCTCAGCTTTTTATTTTGTTATTTCCCTTCTTGTTTCCGCGCTGTATCTCTAAACTAAACATCATTCTTTGACATTTCCGCCATTTTCACCCAATCTCGCCACCAGTCTCATCTTCCCACCTCTTTGCTTTCAGCAGGGATCACTCTCTTCATGGCTCCGTGACTTGCTTGTGCCTCCCCACTCGTCTCTCTCCCCCCCCAGGCACTTCCCCCTGCAGCCGCACAAGGGGGTCACATCTTTTCCTACACCTCCTTCCGTCTGAGAACTCGACTGCCTCTGCAGTCGTGCCAAGGAATCTCTTAACACACTGCTCAGGCAGACATGCAGGGACTGAAAATAAGGCACAAACTGCTGGAGTAACTCAGTGGGTCAGGCAGCATCTCTGGAGAAAAAGGACGGGTGACATTTTGGGTCAGGACCCTTCTTCAGACTCCACCCTGGGACTGGCCCAACAAAGGAGTTTCTTCTTTCAGCTTTCCTTCAGAGAGCTTTATCTAATACCTTCACCTCTTCAGCTTTTTATTTTGTTATCTCCCTTCTTGTTTGCAGTGTTGGTGAGAAAAGGGCCGGATGGAAAGGCACAACTGGTGCTCCTGGACCATGGACTGTACGAAATCCTGAGTATAAAGTAAGCGTTCTTCTTTCATGAACACAGTGAAATCCTAACAATGTGCCCACCCTCTCACTGCAGCCCCGCAGGACACAGAGCAGTCCAGGCAGCATGAAAGGATGCAAAGTGTTGGAGAAACTCTAGCGGGCCAGCCAGCCAGCGTCTCTGGAGATCATGGAAAGGTGACGTTTCGGGTCGGGACCCTTCTTCAGACGAAAACATTTTAATGAGGGTCCGAAGAAGTGTCCCGACCAAAACGTCACTTATCCATGTTCTCCATGGTGTCAAGTTAGGAAAAGGGGACGTACAACGAGATCTGGGTGTCCTAGTGCATCAGTCACTGAAAGGAGGCATGCAGGTACAGCAGGCAGTGAAGAAAGCCAATGGAATGTTGGCCTTCATAACAAGAGGAGTTGAGTATAGGAGCAAAGAGGTCCTTCTGCAGTTGTACAGGGCCCTGGTGAGACCGCACCTGAAGTACTGTGTGCAATTTTGGTCTCCAAATTTGAGGAAGGATATTCTTGCTATTGAGGGCATGCAGCGTAGGTTTACTAGGTTAATTCCCAGAATGGCGGGACTGTTGTATGTTGAAAGACTGGAGCGACTAGGCTTGTTTACACTGGAATTTAGAAGGATGAGAGTGGATATTATCGAAACATATAAGATTATTAAGGGGTTGGACACGTTAGAGGCAGGAAACATGTTCCCAATGTTGGGGGAGCCCAGAACCAGGGGCCACAGATTAAGAATAAGGGGTAGGCCATTTAGAACGGAGATGAGGAAAAACATTTTCAATCAGAGAGTTGTGAATCTGTGGAATTCTCTGCCTCATAAGGCAGTGGAGGCCAAGTCTCTGAATACATTCAAGAGAGAGCTAGATAGAGCTCTTAAGGATAGCGGAGTCAGGGGGTGTGGGGAGAAGGCAGGAACGGGATACTGATTGAGAATGATCACGTTGAATATTGGTGCTGCCTTGAAGGGCCGAATGGCCTCCTCCTGCACCTATTGTCTATTGTCCAAAGATGTCACCTGACCTGCTGTTACTCCAGTACTCTCTTATTTTGTATACCAGCATCTGCAGTTCTTTTTTTCTATAGAACAGTACAGCACGGACACAATGTCTATGCTGAACATGATGCCCAGACCAACTCTTGTCTGCCATGTCCCTCCGTTTCCTGAATATCCATTTGCCTATTTAAAAACCTCTTAAATGCCACTATGGTATCTGCCCCCACCATCAGCATGAACAGTGGGTTCCAGGCACCCAGCACCCTTTGTGGGGGCAAAAAAAACTTTGAAGGGGTGTAAGTTTTGTTACTGTCACAAGTACCGAAGTGCAGTGAAAGGTTTTTGTTGCATGCTATCCAAACATCAGAGAATACAGTACGTAAATACAAGCAAGCCAAGCTCATGTACAATAGATAGAACGGAGGCGAGGATACAGAGTGCAGAATGTAGTTCTCGGCATTGTAGCGCATCAGTTCCACAGACAAAGTCCAATGTCCACAGTGGGAGAGAGGTGAATTGGACAGTACCCTAGCTTATGGAACGGCTACTCAGAAGCCTGATATCGGAGTGGAAGAAGCTGTTCCTGAGTCTGGTGGTGCGTGCTGATTGAGAATGATCAGCCATGATCACATTGAATGGCGGTGCTGGCTCGAAGGGCCGAATGGCCTCCTCCTGCACCTATTGTCTATTGTCTATTCAAGCTTCTGTACCGTCTGCCTGACGGGAGGAGGAATGACCGGGATGGGAGAAGTCTTTGATTATGTTGTCTGTGCCGAGTTTGTACGTTCTCCCCGTAACCTGCGTGGATTTTCTCCGAGATATTCGGTTTCCTCCCACACTCCAAAGACGTGCAGGTTTGTAGGTTAATTGGATTGGTAAAATGTAAAAATTATCCCCAGTGGGTGTAGGATAGTGTGAATGTGCGGGGATCGCTGGTCGGCGCGGACCCGGTGGGCCGAAAGTGCCTGTTTCCGCGCTGTATCTCTAAACTAAACTAAACTAAAATGTTGCCTGCTTTCTCGAGGCAGCGTGGACAGCAAAGGAAGCCAACGTCAGTGTTTAATGCAGGGTGCAAATGTCAGGCCAAAGGGCACGGCTTTAAGGTCAATACAATACAATACATCTTTATTGTCATTGTACAGGGGTACAACGAGATTGGGAAGGCGCCTCCCATAAGATGCAATAAATTAATTAGCTAGTCAGTAATAATTTAAACAACCCAATGAAACAAATTAGAACAGTTTTAAACAGAAATAAAGTGCAAGTAGATCTGTGCCGGATCACTGTGCGATGTGACCATCCGGCTCAGCAGGACCGGTTCATAGCAGCTATGGCCCTGGGGATGAAGCTGTTCCTGAGTCTGGAGGTGCGGGCTTAGAAGGCCTTGTAACGTCTGCCCAATGGTAGAAGTTCGAACAGACTGTTGCAGGGGTGTGAAGAGTCTTTGTGGATGCTGGTGGCTTTTCTGAGGCATTGTTGTAGATGCCCTCCAAGGCTGGGAGCTGTGTTCCGATGGTCCTCTGAGCTCTATGGACTACCCGCTGAAGAGCTTTCCTCTCTGCCTCCGTGCAGCTGAGGTGCCACACAGGGATGCCATGTGTTAGGATGCTCTCTATGGTGCAGCGGTAGAAGGGGGCAACATTTAACGAAGTACGAGACAAGTGTTTTACACAGTGCTGTAATGAGCTGCCGGGGGTGGTGGTGGTGGTGGAGGAAGATACGTTAGTGGCATTTAAGAGGCTTTTAGATAGGTACGTGGACATGCAGGGAATGAAAGGACAAGGATCACGTGCAGGCAGAGGAGATCAGTTTAACCTCTCATCATGATTGGCTCAGACATTGTGGGCCGAAGGGCCTGTTCCTGTGTTGTACAGTTGTGTGTAAGCCAGAGAGCTGTGGGATCTGACCACGGGGAGGATTGATTTGAAGAGAAAGAAGCAAAATGGGCTATTGCGGGCTGCGGGGAACTGACACTGAGGAGGGGTTGAGAGTTGAGACAGACGGTAGATTGGCCACAATGGCCGAGACAGGCTTGAGGGGCTGAGTGGCCTACTCCTGTCTCTGCTTTCTTGCCTTCAGTAGTTTGGGCATTTTAAACAGGAGCAGGTTGTTCTGAGGGAGACGAAAAAATGCTGGAATAACTCAGCGGGTCAGGCAGCACCTCGGGAGAGAAGGAATGGGTGACGTTTCGGGTCGAGACCCTTCTTCAAACTGATCTGAATCACGACCACGAAACGTCACCCATTCCTTCTCTCCCCAGATGCTGCCTGACCCGCTGAGTTACTCCAGCATTTTGTGTCTACCTTCGATTTAAACCAGCATGTGCAGTTGTTTTCTACACGCAGGTTGTTCTGTGTCAGTGCTGAGGCTTGGTTTGCAGAGGGTGCAGATGAGTGGGAGAATGTTTGGGGCAATCTGTCACCAGCCTGCAACTATCCCTGGCTGAGGCCCTGAGCCCACCAGCTCAGCACTTCCCCCCCCAGTCGAGTGATGTCTTATCTCGGGAGTCTGCCAGCCGCTGGCCTTGCCCTGCTTGGCCCAGCGCTGCCCACTGTTATTTTGGTAACTACAAATCTTTTGTGTGCGGGAGACAGCCTTGGCAAGTTATCAGTGTGGAGAGGTGCTGCCGCTGCTGCTTTAACTGGGGCTTACACCCCAGTGAAAGCTCTCCCTCAACACCTGCTTAGCACAGGGTGGGATTGTTCACTGCATCTGTCCCATTCACTGAGACCCAGTGGAATGGTCATGGGACAGTGCAGCATGGGAACAGGCCCTTCGGCCCACAATGTCTGTGCCGTACGTGATTCCAATCTGACCTGCAGTCTGCAGGCACGTGATTCATATCCCTCCATTCTTATCGAAACGTATAAGATTATTAAGGTTGTTGGCCACGTTAGAGGCAGGAAACATGTTCCCAATGTTGGGGGAGTCCAGAACCAGGGGCCACAGTTTAAGAATAAGGGGTAGGCCATTTAGAACGGAGACGAGGAAAAACTTTTTCAGTCAGAGTGTTGTGAATCTGTGGAATTCTCTGCCTCAGAGGGCAGTGGAGGCCAATTCTCTGAATGCGTTCAAGAGAGAGCTAGATAGAGCTCTTAAGGATAGCGGAGTCAGGGGGTATGGGGAGAAGGCAGGAACGGGGTACTGATTGAGAATGATCAGCCATGATCACATTGAATGGCGGTGCTGGCTCGAAGGGCCGAATGGCCTCCTCCTGCATCTATTGTCTATTCCCTGCATACCCATATGCTTAAAAGCCACCATTCTACCTGCCTTCACCATCACCCTCGGTAGCGTGTTCCTTTTACAAGCAGCGCCCTCTGTGTGTAAAAACAGACTTGTCCTGCACACTTCTTTAAACTTTCCCTCTCAGTCCTAAACCTAGTCTTTGACATTTCCATTCTGGGAGAAAGGTTCTGTCTGCCTGCCCTATCTTTGCCTCATGATTTTTATAATCAGGTCTCCTCTCAACCAAAGATTTTCACAGTGAATGGCAGGTCCTTGGCGAGTGTTGTAGAGCTGATGGATCTAGGAGTACAGGTACACAGTTTCGCCCCAAAGTGGTGTCACAGGTAGATAAGTTGGTCAAGGTGGATTTAGGTACATTGACCTTCATCAGTCAGGGTACTGAGTATAAAAGTTGGGATGTTAGGTCACAGGTGTACAAGTCAAGTCAAGTCAATTTTATTTGTATAGCACATTTGAACACAACCCACGTTGACCAAAATGCTGTACATCAGTTCAGGTACTAAAAAAGAACATACAATGGCACACAAACCTAACAGCACATACATAAACAGTTCACAGCGCCCCCTCAGAGGACCTCAAACGCTTGGGAGTAGATGTAGGTTTTGAGACTGGACTTAAAGTCAAGTCAAGTCAATTTTATTTGTATAGCACATTTAAAAACAACCCACGTTGACCAAAGTGCTGTACATCCGAATAGGAAAAAAAAAAAAGAAACATACAGTGGCAAGCAGCCAAACACAACGGCGCGGCCATCTTGAACAAAATGTTTAACTAAAGCAGAATGGTGTCCCGCGGCCGCGCCGCACCGGGCGATGGAAGGCCCCGCGGCCGAGCTGCACCGGGGCGATGTTCAGCCGAGCCGCGCCGGGCGATGGAAGGCCCCGCGGAAGAGACCTAAAAAAAAAAAAAAGAAAGATTTCCCCCCCCCCCCCACATACTCACCCCCCCCACATACACAACCAAAACAAAACACCCCACCACCAACACACAAACAAAAAGGACAAAGGACAAACAGACTGCCAGCGAGAGCAAATACTGCACCTGGCAACTTTTTTACATGTGGATTTCCTTCAGTTCCTCCGTCACCCTAGGATCTCTGGCCACTAGAACATCTGGGAGATTGCTTGTGAAGACAGATCCAAAGTGCCGATTCAACTCGTCTGCCATTTCCTTGTTCCCCATAATAAATTCCCCTGCTTCTGTCTTCAAGGGACCCACATTTGCCTTGACTATTTTTATCCTCTTCAAAGGAGTCGATGGAGGGGGCAGTTCTGATGGGGAGAGGAATGCTGTTCCACAGTCTAGGAGCTGCAACCGCAAAAGCGCGGTCATCCCTGAGCTTAAGCCGAGACCGCGGTGTAGTCAGTAGCCCCAAGTCGGCCGACCTGAGGGACCTGGAGATAGAGTGGTGGGTTAGAAGATTTTTGATATGGGGGGGGGGGGGGGGGCAAGACCGTTTAGGGCTTTGTATGCAAATAGGAGAAGTTTGCAAGAGGTGGTGAGGCTGCATTTTGGAGTATTGTATTGTGTTCAGTTTGGTCATCCTGCTGAGGGGAGGATGCTATTGAACTGGAAGGAATGAGAGAAGAATTACGAGGATGTTGCCAGGACTCTAGGGCCCGAGTTACAGGGGGAGTTTGGGCAGGCTAGGTCTTTGTTCCTTGGAGCACAGGAGGCTGAGAGGTGAGCTTATAGACATACATAGAAAATAGTTGCAGGAGGAGGCCATTTGGCCCTTCGAGCCAGCACTGCCATTCATTGTGATCATCCACAGTCAGTAACCCGTGCCTGCCTTCTCCCCATATCCCTTGATTCCGCGAGCCCCTAGAGCTCTATCTAACTCTCTTTTAAATTCATCCAGTGAATTGGCCTCCACTGCCCTCTGTGGCAGAGAATTCCACTAATTCACAACTCTCTGGGTGAAAAGGTTTTTTCTCATCTCAGTTTTAAATGGCCTCCCCTTTATTCTTAGACTGTGGCTCCTGGTTCTGGACTCCCCCAACACTGGGAAATTTTTTCCTACATCTAGCTTGTCCAGTCCTTTTATAATTGTATACGTTTCTAGAAGATCGCCTCTCATCCTTCTAAATTCCTGTGAATACAAGCCCAGTCTTTCAAACCTTTCCTCATATGACAGTCCCGCCATCCAGGGGGTTAACCTCGTGAACTTACGCTGCACTGCCGCAATAGCAAGGACGTCCTTCCTGAAATTAGGAGACCAAAACTGCACACAATATCATGAGGGGAATTGATACGGTGAATGCAATGTCTTTTTCTTCCAAGGGTAGGGGAATCAAGAACCAGAGGGCATAGGTTTACGGTGAGAAGTAAGATTTCCAATCTAGGAAATTGGGGGCAACCTTTCCACGCAGGGTACATGGAACAAGTTGCCAGAGAAGGTAGCTGAGGCAAGCACAATAACATTTAAAAGACACTTGGAGAGGTACATGGATAGGAAAGGTTTGGAGGTATATATCAAAGATACTAGAGGAGCAAGATGAACCACTCCGTTGAAATTGCGTATACTGAAGTGTAATACGCAAAGGAGCGTAACGTCCGCCATTTTAGTAGGCAAAACCCGCCATCCGTTATGCCTCTCGGAGTGTAATCAGCGTTTTGGGGGAACAGTATGTGTGATACCACCATAAAAAGGCAGAATATATCTCATCTATCTATTCACAGATTTTTGTTATTTTTCTTTTTAAATGTTTCTGCCTACAAAAATGGTGCCGTGACATACTACGGTTTTTAGGGTCGTGTGGTCTATCTTGCTCTGCTCTATTATCTTTGGTGTATGTGGACCAAACAGTGGGGGGTGGGGCGAATGTAGATGGGGCATCTTGATCGACATGGGCCAAGTTGGGCCGAAGGGCCTATTTCGGTGACTTTTGACTCTATGCTCTGTGTCCCACCCTGTGCTGGTGAGCCGGGGAAGGGAGAGACCATGGTTTATCGCGACCCTCGGCTGTACCCGCAGGCCACTCATTGCTGCGTTTGCTCCTAGGGATCGAGTGAGCCTGTGCAAACTCTGGCGCTCCATCATCCTCCTCAATAAAGTGTCAATGCAGAAATACGCCAACGAGCTGGGAGTTAAAGGTGAGGCCCGGGACCACATCTTTGTGAACTGCTTCTCTGACCTGGCAGTAGGTGTTAAAGAGTCTTATCGCACGGAAACAGGTCCTTCGGCCCAACTTGTCCTTGCTGACCGAGATGTCACATCTCAGCTCCTCTGTTTGGCCCATTTCCTTCGAAACCGTTCCAATGCCACAGAGCAACGAAACAGGCCCTTTGTGTAGGAAGGAACAGCAGATGCCGGTTTACACCGAAGGTAGACACAATTCTGGAGTAATTCAGCGGGAAAGACATCATCTCTGGATAAAAGGAATGGGTGATGCTTTGGGTCAAGACCCTTCAGACTGAAGAAGATTTAGACTGAGACTCAGTCTGGAGAAGGGTCGAGACACAAAATGTCACCCATTTCTTCTATCCAAACAGGCCCTTTGGCCCAACTTGACCAAGGTATCTTCCAGAGCTTGTCCCCACTTGCCTTCATTTGGCTTGTGTCCAATTTTTAAACAGAGGAAGGTGGATATATGGAACAAGCTAGAGGTAGTAGTTGAGGGAGGTGCAATGAACGTGTTTAACAGATAATTGGAATGGGAAAGGTTTAGAGGTATCGAGGCAAAAATGGGACTCGCTTTGATGGGTCATATTGGTTGGCATGGAAGTTGGGCTGAAGGGCCTGTTTCTTTTCTCTATGATTCCCTACTCCTGACAGCCTTGCCTCCTAAACACCTGGGGAAAAGACCCAGCAGATCCAACCTCTAGTCAAGCTCCTGGAAGGGGTTGAAAATATGTCAGAAATCTATGGCAGGGTCAGTCTGAAGAGCCTATTTCCCAGCTGTATGACTCACTAGATCTCTCTCAACCTTACCTATCAATGTACCTGTCCAAATGTTTTTTAAATGTTGTTATAGTACCTCCCTCCTCTGGCAGCTCATTTCATGTACCCACCACACTCTGTGTGCAAAGAGTTACCTCTCGGGTTCCCACTACATCTTTCTCCTCTCTCCTTAAACCTATTGACCACCCAGTTTTAGACTCCCCTCCCCGATATTAGACTAAATGTCTTTTAAAAGTCATAATAATATTTGCAGGTGGACACAACAAGCTGGAGTAACTCAGCGAGCAGGTCAGGCAGCATCCCGGGAGAGAAGGAATCGGTGACGTTTTGGGTCGAGACCCTTCTTCGGACATCAATCTGAAGAAGGGTCTCGACCCGAAACATCACCCATTCCTTCTCTCCCGAGATGCTGCCTGACCTGCTCGCTGAGTTACTCCGGCTTGTTGTGTCTACCTTCGATTTTAACCAGCATCTGCAGTTTTTTTTCCTACACATAGTAATATTTGCTTCTAGCAGCTTGTTCCAGGTACGATCGAACCTCTGAGTGAATGTGGTGTGGGTCTTTGTTGATATTGGCTGCGTGATTGAGACTGATCATGGTGTAGATCCCTCTGATGGTGGGGAGGGCAGTGTTGTCAAGTGTTTAATTGCCACATGTGGAACCATTGGAACAATTACATTTTTGCTTACAGCAGCATGTCCTGTAAACACATTACTCACTCGATAACATAATAAAACCACAAATTTACAATAAAAAAAGAATATTAGTGCAAGAGCACAATAATGTCCACCACACACTCTCAATGGTCAGATGGGATCTAAATAGGGTCCTGACCCAAAATATCGCCTGTCCATGTTCTCCAGGGATGCTGCCTGTCCTGCTGTGCTACTCCTGAACTTTATGTCTTTATGTATAAACTAGCACCTGCAGTTCCTGGTGTCCAGTGGGGGATGGATACCCACCTGGGACCGAGCAGTGTTCTGGTGACCGGGGACCTGTGTAACCTCCTCCATCCCTCTCCCTCCCCCACAGACTACTTCCTCTTCTGTGAGATCCTGATGCAGAGGCCCATCAACCTGAAGGAGACGGCGTTCCACTTGGCCAACATCCTGACGCACGAGGAGCGGGCCTACATGCAGGACATGGCCAACATCCACTTTGACCGCATCATCCAGGTGCTGAAGGACCTGCCGCGGCCCATGCTGCTGGTCTTCCGCAATATCAACACCGTGCGCAGCATCAACACCACCCTGGGCTCTCCCGTCGACCGCTACGTCCTGATGGCCAGGAGGTAGGGAAGGGGCCGTTCGTGGGAGCCGCTCCGTTAACGCCAGCCCGCCCCCACGCGAGGGGTCTCCACATCCCGCTGGCTGCCCCTCCCGGTCTCCCTGTGGAACGCTTCCCGGGTTATCCGTGGCCGGTGGTCTGTCGTACCCAGACACAGGGACTTGGTCTGATGTGCTGCCTGGCTCAAAGTGTGACCAATTAGGAAAAGGGGACATACAACGAGATCTGGGTGTCCTAGTGCATCAGTCACTGAAAGGAAGCATGCAGGTACAGCAGGCAGTGAAGAAAGCCAATGGAATGTTGGCCTTCATAACAAGAGGAGTTGAGTATAGGAGCAAAGAGGTCCGTCTGCAGTTGGTGAGGGCCCTAGTGAGACCGCACCTGGAGTACTGTGTGCAGTTTTGGTCTCCAAATTTGAGGAAGGATATTCTTGCTATTGAGGGCGTGCAGCGTAGGTTTACTCGGTTAATTCCCGGAATGGCGGGACTGTCATATGTTGAAAGACTGGAGCGACTAGGCTTGCATACACTGGAATTTAGAAGGATGAGAGATCTTATTGAAACGTAAAGATTATTAAGGGGTTGGACACGTTAGACGCAGGAAACATGTTCCCAATGTTGGGAGAGTCCAGAACCAGGGGCCACAGTTTAAGAATAAGGGGTAGGCCATTTAGAACGGAGATGAGGAAAAACTTTTTCAGTCAGAGAGTTGTGAATCTGTGGAATTCTCTGCCTCAGAAGGCAGTGGAGGCCAATTCTCTGAATGCATTCAAGAGTGAGCTAGATAGAGCTCTTAAGGATAGCGGAGTCAGGGGGTATGGGGAGAAGGCAGGAACGGGGTACTGATTGAGAATGATCAGCCATGATCACATTGAATGGTGGTGCTGGCTCGAAGGGCCGAATGGCCTCCTCCTGCACCTATTGTCAATCTACTTTATCACCATTCCCCTAGCTTGCTGAGCTAAACTGCTTACAGCTGAACTCTGACCAGACCGACCTCTGGCACTGCTGTTGTTTTATTCCTTCCTGGAGCTGTTCTCTGCTAATCTGACCTTAAAGCAGAGATAGTAATTTAGTTGGACACTGGAGCTGTGGTATTTTGAACCGAATCTGTCCTGATTGAAGAGGTTTGAATGATCACACTACTGTAAGATCAGAGGCTGTGTCCTGTTGGAGATTCGTACGGGCTGGCACTGTGTGATGCAAATGCTACTGCCTGCAGAGCAGTCGATAGTAATGGTGGGCAGCAGGGATGATCGGTTACACACGTGGTGGGCAGGTTATCCATATTTATCCTGCAACTACTGTTCAGTGCTATTGGTATTGGCTGAGTTGACCTGATGCAGGGACCCTGTTCGGTCTGGGGGTTGTTCGATTCTACCCTGTGCTCCTGCTCGGTTAGTTCAGGTGATACCCAGAGCGTGTCTGAGCTGACAGCCCCCACCCTCTTTCCTTGCAGCGCCGTCCAAGGTGGGAGCCTGTTCACCAGCAAGCACCAGCGAGGGTTTTGGGCTCTGGGGCCCCTCACCTGGATGAAGATTAAGTGGTCACGGATCCAATTTGAGATCATCCTCAGGTATGCAGAACAAACGTCAAGGGGCGGCAGAGTGGCGCAGCAGTTGAGTCATTGCCTTACAGGGTTCGATCCTAGCGGTAGAGTTGCTGCCTTACAGTGAATGCAGCGCCGGAGACTCAGGTTCGATCCTGACTACGGGCGCCGTCTGTACGGAGTTTGTACGTTCTCCCCGTGACCTGCGTGGGTTTTCTCCGAGATCTTCGGTTTCCTCCCACACTCCAAAGACGTACAGGTTTGTAGGTTAATTGGCTGGGCAAATGTAAAAATTGTCCCTAGTGGGTGTAGGATAGTGTTAATGTGCGGGGATCGCTGGACGGCGCGGACCCGGTGGGCCGAAGGGCCTGTTTCTGCGCTGTATCTCTAAATCTAAAAAAAAATCTAAACGGAGTTTGTATGTTCTCGCCATGACCATATGGGATTTCTCTGGTCTCCCCCCCCCCCCCCAAGACATACAGGTTTGTAGATTAATTGACTGGTTGAATTGCCCCTAGTGTGTAGGGTAGTTAGTGGACAGATTGACTGCTGGTCAATGCAGTTTGGTGGGCCAAAGAGCCTGTTTCCACACTGTATCTCTGGTCGAAAGCAAAGGCAGCAAGACAGGTTATTTTCACCACCTCTGCGTTATAGGGAGAAGTTGGATGGGCCAGGACTTTCTCTGAAACTAGGAGGCTGAGAGGGTGACTTTATGGAGGTGTACAAGATCATGATGAACATGGAACGGTCATAGTCCTTTCTCCCAAGGTAAAGGATTCCAAACCTAGCGGGTATAGTAAGAGGGGAGAGATTTACAAGTATCTCAGGGCAGCTTTTTCACTCGGAAGGTAATCTATATCTTGAACGCGCTGCTGGAGGAAGCTACAAAAGCAGATAAAAATTTGATTTTCAAAAGACATTTTCACGATAAATCAATAGGACAGGTTTAAAGAGCTATGGGCCAAATGCAGACAAATGGGACTAGGCCTGAATGCTGAGTTGGTCGCCATGGACAAGGTGGGCCGAAGGGCCTGTTTCCTTGCTGGTTCAGCGTGTTCCAGGGTGACAAGGTAAGGGAACCTGATTGACGAGATGTTGTAAATTTGGTTAAAAGGGACCCGAGTTCCAGGGAGAAGTTGGCAGGCTAAGACTTTACTCCTTGGAGAGCAGGAGACTGAGGAGTAATCTTATACAATCATGTGGGGAATAGAGGGAATGAAAGCAGTCTTTTTCCCAGGATAGGCAAATCAAGAACTAGAAGATTTGGACATAGGTTTATGGTGAGGGGAAAGATTTAATACAAACCTGCAGGGCAACCTTTTCAGAGGGTGGTGGGTGCATGGAATGAGCTGCCAGAGGACGTAATTGATGGTGCAATTTAAAAAGATATTTGGATGACACAAGGAACTGTAGATGCTGCTTTACAAAAAACAACCAAGCAGGTACGTGGATAGGAAAGTTTAGAGATATGGGACAAGTGGGAGTAGCTTGGAGGACGTGGGTGGCAGGGACCATTTCTGTGATTATTGTTAGACGGGCTGTCCAGAGGGGAATGCTGTGTTTCGTGACCGCTTCGTTTGTGTCGCAGGTTCGAGAGCCTAATGATGAGCGCCGTGTCCGTTGTCTTCCGCCTGCTTGTCTACTTTGGTCTGGTGCCAGCTGACGAAGACCTGTATAACTACCTGGTGCAGTAGTGGCCTGGCCTCCCTCCCGCCATCCTCGGCTGTGGGAGAATGCGCTGGGGAAAACTCTTCCTTTCTTACCTCAAAGTGGAATGGAGTGTGAAACACGACGCACCTCCTACTAAGGGCTGTGAACACCCCCACGATTACACACTGTCTGCTGGTGAACACAATGCTGCTGTGTATTCTGGATGGGTGCTGGCGTTCCCCATTAACCCAGGCGTTTTCCCCTCCCCACACGGACACATTCAGCTCCCTGGACCCTGCAGGTTGAGCACTGGTACTGTGCCTGATAACATCACAGACTGGATGTCGTGAAATGCAAGAACAAGGAGCTCCGAGCTCCATCTGGGGATCAAACATTTGCTGTCAAAGCTCACTTTTACCCTCCCCCTGGTCTCCTCTACCAAAGGAGTCCTCTTATCCATAAAAATAGCGACGAACACACGGGCCCAGTGGACCTCAACCGCTGAAAGTATTAACTCTCATCATGCTACGTAATTGTATTTTGAGTAACTGTTTTATTGCTGGTATTTTAAATAAAGTTGTTTTCCTGAAACTCACTCTTGTGTGTAGTTCCACTGTGTGCCCTCTGTATTCTCACGATGGGCTGGAGGTAATCGAATATTCCACAGCCCATCAGCAACCCATCCATCACTCTGGCCCCTTGCTTAATCTCTCGATTCCCTGAGAAGGCCAAACTCCAAGCATCTCATGGTGAATGTGTGGGCTGAAGGACCTATTACCATGTTCATATAATGAACCATCGTTCATTAGTCCAACCACCCTGTTGTGTGAGCATAACTCTAATCTTCACCTCAAGGGCAGACATATTCCTAAACAGATAGCAAGGTTGAATATAGGGGGGAAGTCCCTGTGTTTAGGGCTTTGCCTACTTATCTGTGGTTGAGGAAGAATGATGAAAATGGGCAGGATTAAAAAATAACATATTTTTTTTCCATTTTGCATTACAAAATATTTTAAATGTGAAAAACATACAAATGCATTCAAACTGACCCATATTAACAAATCAAGTCCTAAAATCAGCTTCAGACCATCTGTGGCGCAGTGTTCAATCACAACAGAGAGAACCTTCAGTCTCCAGCGTTACCCCCTCAAGTCCACTTCCTGAACGTTAGAGAGCACAGCCAGTGTTGCAAGGGTTAAAACTATCAGCAAAGTCCCTCGATCTTCTGTCTGGCCCGCATCAGAAGTGGGCAGTGACCCGATCAATCTCCAGCACATCTTCCAAGATCTGAAAGACAGAGGTGTTTGGAAGAATGTCAGACCTCGACCGCAACTGGGAGTCCAGGGGTAGCAAAGGAGCGGAGGACCCTTCTCAATCTCAATCCCCAGTCAGTCTAGTGGATTGTACGCAGTCAGGACAGCGTCTGGAAGGTCACCGGGCAACTCAGTGTGGAAAGTTGTGGGAGCGGGGGGGAAGCCTGGAATGTCCCACCAGACACAACGTGTGTAGGGAGGAACTGCAGACGCTGGTTTAAACCGAAGACAGACAGACCCTCAAGGCCGGAGTAACTCAGCGGGTCAGGCAGCATCTCTGGAGAGAAGGAATGGGTGACGCTCGAGAAGGGTCTCGACCCAAAACATTTCCTTTTCTCCAGAGATGCTGCCTGACCGGCTGAGTCACTCCAGCTTTTAGTGTCCGTCTCTGCTACACGCAACTTTGTGTACCCGTCACCATTACCTCCCTGCTCCTCCGTCGCTGATGGCCACATCCTCTCTTCCCCCCCCCTCCCCATGTCTGTGGGGCACTTTATCCAGGACCGAATGTGATTGCACTCATTAACCCCATGGCCGGCGGGCGGCTCCTCACCATATCCGGCGTGGTGCCGATTTTCTTGGCCAGCTCGCTGCGCTCCATGGTGCTGAGGTACAGGAACTTGTTGAGCAGCTCACCGTCCAGGATGTTCCGCACGCCGTTCTGCAAGGCCCGTCGGTCACAGTGCAACATCCTGCAGCACAGGAGGGGTAGAGGGGTAGGGGAGGGGTGGGGGGGCAGAGGATGCCATTAGAACCGTGAAACAGCGCACCTGTGCCAATCTCAGCACCGGAGGGTTGTGTGCTCGCGTCTTCCTCTCGAGCCTGAGTCTCTTCAGGTGACCCACGACCCTATACTCCCTCACTGTACCTGCCTCTGGCAGCATGTTCCACGCACCCACCCCTCTCCTTCAACGCACATCTCCTTAAAGCTATGCCTGACATTTCCTGCGAAAAAGGTTTTGTCTAACCTATCCCTGCCTCTCACCATTTTATCAGATCTCTCCGACGCTCCAGAGAAGACAATCCAAGTCTGTCCACACTCTCCCTGCAGCTAACACTCTCTAATCCAGGCAGCATTCCAGTCACACCTCTTCCGCTCCTTCTCCAAAACCTCCACATCCTTCCTGTAAAGGGGTGACCAGAACTGCACACAATACTCCACAAATGTGGCCTAAGCTCCAGAAAGCTGTATGCCCCTGATGGCAATCATGCCACACACCCTCTTTACCTGTGTGAAAATGTCTGAGACAATTAGGGACGGCTAATAAACACTCCCAAGAATATTTTTTTTTTAATTAGCCATCCGTTATATATGGTAAAGGGTTGGGTTCATCAAATCATGTAAATTCAGTGTATGTTTGTTTGAGTATTACAAGTAGCTTGGAGCCAGCAGGTCTGTTTCTCCTGCTTTCATTCTGTTTATAACAAACTGCAAACATCCACTCTGAATGAACTGTACGTGCTGTGATATCACTATCTGCGTGTGGTGTACAACTACTATCGGGATAATTACCCCAGGACCCTGGATTCAGGGCAAGTCCTTTGTCACTGTCCTTCCTACAGCATAAATACATTCACAAGTGATTAGAAGACCCCGATAATGTAATAAAACCAACTGCAGCTGGTAGAAGCAAGCTATGACCTTTGGACTGCTCTGTTAATCTCATGATACTACAATAAACAAGGCAATCTCACTAAACCAGTCTGTGTCAGAAAAGACCAATCCCCATACCTGCTTGCAGATCAGCGTGGCTCAGTCTAACCAGTACCTCAGCTGGCAACGAGGGCAGTTCAACCTGTGATATGCTCATGATGGGAGTGTATGATGGGGCGGTGTTGAGGAAGTCAATTTGAAAAGGCAAGTAGTCAGATAACTGCTCAGTATGGGCTGAGAGAGACCACTGATTGATTGAAAGATATAGCATGGAAACAGGCCCCCTCTTCGGCCCACCGATCCAATGCCGACCATCAATCACCCGTTGACGCTGGTTCTCTGTTGTCTCACTTGCACATCCACTACACGCTAGCGGTGATTTAATTAACCTAGGGTAATTAACCTACAAACCTGCATGTCTTTGGGAGATACACGGAACTGCAGATGTTGGTTCACTGGATTAACTCAGCTTGTCAGGCAGTGTCTTTGAGATGCGGGAGGAGACTGGAGAATCTGGAGGCAACCCACGCAGTCACAGGGAGAATGTGCAGACTTCGCACGGCACCCGAGGTCAGGATGGAACCCGGGTCTCCATCACTGATGCAGCTGCTCTGCCAGCTCATAAGTCCCTAAGTTGTACAGGGCATTGGTGAGACCACACCTGGAGTATTGCGTACAGTTTTGGTCTCCTAATCTGAGGAAAGACATTCTTGCCATAGAGGGAGTACAGAGAAGGTTCACCAGATTGATTCCTGTGATGGCAGGACTTTCATATGAAGAAAGACTGGATAGACTCGGCTTGTACTCGCTGGAATTTAGAAGATTGAGGGGGGATCTTATAGAAACGTACAAAATTCTTAAGGGGTTGGACAGGCTAGATGCAAGAAGATTGTTCCCAATGTTGGGGAAGTCCAGAACAAGGGGTCACAGTTTAAGGATAAGGGGGAAGTCTTTTAGGACCGAGATGAGAACTTTTTTTTCACACAGAGTGGTGAATCTGTGGAATTCTCTGCCACAGAAGGTAGTTGAGGCCAGTTCATTGGCTATATTTAAGAGGGAGTTAGATGTGGCCCTTGTGGCTAAAGGGATCAGGGGGTATGGAAAGAAGGCAGGTACGGGATGCTGAGTTGGATGATCAGCCATGATCATATTGAATGGCGGTGCAGGCTCGAAGGGCCGAATGGCCTACTCCTGCACCTATTTTCTATGTTTCTAAGATACAGGAGCAGAATTAGGCCATTCGGCCCATCGGGTCTGCTCCACCATTCGATCATGGCTGATCTATTTTTCCCCTTCTCAACCCCATTCTCCCGCCTTCTCCCAGTAATCTTTGACACCCTTACTAATCAAGAACCTATCAATTTGCGCTTTAAAAATACGTTATGACTTGGTCTCTACCCCGGTCTTTAGACTTTAAGAGATGCACCATGGAAACAGGCCCTTCGGCTCACCGAGTCCCTGCTGCCCAGTGATCACCCTCGTGCACTAGCACTGCCCTACACACGAGGAACAATTTATAATTTTTTCCCGGAGCCAATTAACCTACAAATTAACCTACAAACTATGGGGAGAACGTACAAACTCCGTACAGACAGCATCAGCAGTCAGGATCGAACCTGGGTCTCCGGCGCTGTGAGGCAGCAGCTCTACTGCTGCGCCACCCCTGGCTAGAGTAATTCCTCTCTCTCCATTCTGCAGGTACGACCTGTTGTTCTGAGGCAGTGCCTGCCAGTCCTAGACTCTCCCACTAGTGGAAACATCCTCTCCACCCCCACTCTATCCAGGCATCAGTGTCGCCCGCTGGAAGCATTGGAAGTGTTCTTCTTACCTGAAGGCCTTGGGGTTGAGGCCAGCGTGGTGAGGGATCATGGTGATCAGAGCGTTCTGCAACATCAGTAAACGTCGATACGTCTTCTCTTGCATCGGTAACAGGAGCCCGACCCCGCCGTCCAGAGTGGCTGGGGAGCAAGAGCAAGCGGTGTCAGCAGAGGCAGCGGAGGACAGGCCGGGACCCAGCCCTACCACCCGGCCATGGGGGCCACAGTTTAAGAATAAGGGGTAGGCCATTTAGAACGGAGATGAGGAAAAACTTTTTCAGTCAGAGAGTTGTGAATCTGTGGAATTCTCTGCCTCAGAAGACAGTGGAGGCCAATTCTCTGAATGCATTCAAGAGAGAGCTAGATAGAGCTCTTAAGGATAGCGGAGTCAGGGGGTATGGGGAGAAGGCAGGAACGGGGTACTGATTGAGAATGATCAGCCATGATCACATTGAATGGCGGTGCTGGCTCGAAGGGCCGAATGGCCTCCTCCTGCACCTATTGCCTATTGTCTACTGCAACAGGGCAAGCCCGCACTCACCGAACCAGGTGATGTGCTTGTTCTCCCACGCCAGGTTCTTCTTATTGGAGCCGTCCATGATGCCGCGGCAGGGTGTTCGCCAGAAGGCGTTGACGTGAGCGCCCACGTTGAAGTCAGCTCTCCGCAGCAGCCGAGTCCCTCCGTAACTCTCCCTGGCTGCAAGAGAACAAGTACAGCTTCTCCAGGCATCTGCTCCAGTCACTCCCTGAATAAAACCGCCTGCCTGCACAGCGGTGACAACGGGTCGGTGTAAAACTGCTATCACACAGTCTCAGGGGGGGCCACAGGTAATCTGCACTGTGTCCAGCGGAGGAGGTTTGCCACACACAAAACACAGGAACAGGCCCTTCAGCCCATTCTGAACATGATGCCAAGTTCAACTGATCTCCAGTGCCTGTCTGTGATCCATATCCCTCCATTCCCTGCATAGCCAGAAGCCACAAGTCCCACTATCGTATCTGCATCCATCACCTCTGGCAGCACCACCCTCTGTGGACACAAATAAAACCACCTCACATCTTGAAAGTTTGACCTTAAAGCTTTGCCCTCTAGTCTTTGACATTTCCACCCTGGTGAAAAAAAATTCTGACTAGTCTACCCCTATCTACTCCTCTCAATTTTATAAAATCCTATTGGATGCCCCCCCCCCCCCAAAACTTCGACGCTCCAGAGAAAATTGTGCAAATTTGTCCAATTTCTCTTTACAGCTAACACCCACTAATCCAGACAGCGTCTAGTAAACATTTTCTGCACTCTCTCCAAAGCCCCCCATGGGCAATAAAGCGCCCGTGAACGTGCAAGGTACACTTGCAAGTCTTTCCTTCTGGGTGGAGATCACAAGTTTGTTCCTCAGACCGCGCTGGGTGGGAACTGGGACACACTGGTCATCCCTGCAGCACCAACTGGGCGACGAGAGGCTGTGCGAGAGACTCCTTACCTTCTGGCTGATACATGTACACCAGGAGATTCTTCTCACGGTCAGACACTGTAAACAAAGTGAAAGGAAGAACACCAATCAATTGAGCAGGGAATTTAGAAACTAAACCGGGAGAATTTAAAAAGGAACCCAGAGAATTTAGTATAGAGGGGCAAAAGGGCCGGCATGGATATTGTGGGCCAAGAGACACGTTTCTGTACTGTACCACTATAAGTCTACAGCGTTTCTTTGTACAGAGAATGATGGGCGCCAGCGACGGTGGAAGCAGATGTGATAGTGGCATTTAATAGGGTTTTAGATCTGCACATGGATCTGCAAGGAAATGGAGGGGTATGGATCATTTGTGGGCAGAGTAGATTACTTGAACTTGGCATCACGTTCGGCATGGACATTGTGGGCCGTAGGGCCTGTTGCTGTGCTGCACTGTTCTATGAGACTGCTCGTGCCTTGCCTGGCTCCCAAATCCCAACACATTCCCAATAATGCCCTCAGATCTGTAAAAAAATCCAGAGATTTGTAGAAGTAGCCCAGGCCATCTCACAAATCAGACTACTCACCACTGACTCCATCTATAGACAATAGGTGCAGGAGGAGGCCATTCGGCCCTTCGAGCCAGCACCGCCATTCAATGTGATCATGGCTGATCATTCTCGATCAGTACCCCGTTCCTGCCTTCTCCCCATACCCCCTGACTCTGCTATCGTTAAGAGCTCTATCTAGCTCTCTTGAAAGCACTCAGAGAACTGGCCTCCACTGCCTTCTGAGGCAGAGAATTCCACAGATTCACAACTCTCTGACTGAAAACGTTTTTCCCCATCTCTGTTCTAAATGGCCTACCCCTTATTCTTAAACTGTGGCCCCTGGTTCTGGACTCCCCCAACATTGGGAACATGTTTCCTGCCTCTAACGTGTCCAACCCCTTAATAATCTTATATGTTTCAATAAGATCCCCTCTCATCTTTCTAAATTCCAGTGTATACAAGCCCAGTCGCTCCAGTCTTTTAACGTACGACAGTCCCGCCTTTCCGGGAATTAACCTAGTGAACCTACGCTGCACGCCCTCAATAGCAAGAATATCTTCTTCCATATGACCATGGGACGAAGGGTGATTAAGGTGGGCCTAAGATTGTCGCGCTATCGTGTACCGTTTTGGCTGTAGTTCAGGAACAAACAAACAAACGAGAGTTTTAGTATATAGATGAACATGTTGAGTTCGGAGTCAGAGTCGGGACTTTTTTACCAACTCCGACTCCAGCAGCACCAAAGTTGCTCCGACTCCGACTTCACAGCCCTGCATGTAACTCACCGAGGAATCCCAGCTGAGAATTGTCCACCATGAATTCCACGCTGTAAACTTCCAAAAGCTTCGGATCCTAAGAGACACGTCAAGGAAGAGGCCAGCCTTAGCAAAACACCACACATGCAGATGGACCAGAATTTCCCACCAGTTTCCCCCCCCCCCCCCTTTTCTTTTCCTAGGGTACAATTCCAAATCACTGGACATGCAACCACAGTTCAGGCCACAATCCGCGAGCTCAGATCAGCAAGTGGTCGGCCCGAGTCATCGGAGGAGCTCCATCTTCTGAGTGGCACAACTTGCTCCACAGCTCCTCGCCGAGGTGGGCTGCCCATTGACGAATGGTTACAAGTCATCTGTCTTTTCTGCACCTTGCCCTCTCTCGGTCAGCTGTGTGCCGCAAGCTGTGTTTTTCTAGCTGCTCCTCAGTCATACAGCGTGGAGACAGGCTCTTCAGCCCTGCCACGTTCATGCCGATATAGATACCTATCCAAGCTTGGCACGAGGAACTGCTGAAGTAACTCAGTGGGTCACGCAGCATCTCTCAAAAAAAAAAAAGTTCTGGGGTAACTTACAAATCTAAGTTGGTCCCATTTGCCTAGAGTCCCTCGAAACCTATTCATGTATCTGTCCAAATGTCCTTTAAACGTTGTTATAAGAAAATAACTGCAGATGCTGGTACAAATCAAAGGTATTTATTCACAAAATGCTGGAGTAACTCAGCAAGTCAGGCAGCATCTCTGGAGAGAAGGAATGGGTGACGTTTCGGGTCGAGACCCTTCTTCAGACTGATGTCAGGGGGGCGGAACAAAGGAAGGATATAGGTGGAGACAGGAAGATAGAGGGAGATCTGGGAAGGGGGAGGGGAAGAGAGGGACAGAGGAACTATCTAAAGTTGGAGAAGTCAATGTTCATACCACTGGGTTAAATGTTGTTATAGTACCTGCCTCAACTACCTCCTCTGGCAGCTCGTTCCATGTATCTGTGCACAGTTTTAGTCTCTGGGATAGACACCAAAGCTTTGTTTACTGCAATAAATACCACACCCATCGAAACATACTCTACCAAAATGCCCATCTCTCGCTCCCCACACATTCCAAAACCTTGCCTTGGATCGCATTCCATTGTAAGTAGAGGAATGACTGTACAGATGCTCCCTGACGTACGATATTTCGACTTTACAATGGTGCAAACGCTGGGCAACGGCAGAGACCCCAAGTTCACTTCCGGCCACATGATGAGGTGCTTATAAATTTACGGCACGGTGGCGCAGCGGTAGAGTTGCTGCCTTACAGCGAATGCAGCGCCGGAGACTAAGGTTCGATCCCGACTATGGGCGCCGTCTGTACGGAGTTTGTACGTTCTTCCCGTGACCTGCGTGGGTTTTCTCCGAGATCTTAGGTTTCCTCCCACACTCCAAAGACGTACAGGTATGTAGGTTAATTGACTGGGTAAATGTAAAAATTGTCCCTAATGGGTGTAGGATAGTGTTAATGTGCGGGGATCGCTGGGCGGCGCGGACCCGGTGGGCTGAAGGGCCTGTTTCTGCGCTGTATCTCTAAACTAAAAATCTAAAAAATCGAAATGCATTTTGACTTACGATATTTTCGGTTTACGATGGGTTTATCGGAACGTACCCCATTGTGAGTTGAAGAGCACCTGTTATGTGGCTTTAAAAAACTCCGCGGTAAACGGCAGACATCCCTGTTCGTGGCATTCACCTACCCTGCTGACAAGCGACAGAGTTTTACTCTCCTCCTGGTAGCGAAGGATGGAGACACTCTTCATGACGTCTGCAGCCATGATGAAATTCTTCACGCTGATCATCTGGTGGATGTAGAGCTGCGTGTCGATGAACGCCATCCCCGTCAGGTCGTTGTCCTTCAGGCTCCACAGGAATATCTGTGCGGGAGGAGCAGGAGGAAGAGGCAGAGACGGTCAATGAGTTGATGCGTGGCGATGAGGGCGAGGGAGGCTGCAGCTGGAGGGCGCAGGTTTAAGGTTAAAGGGGAGACATTTACAGGAGATCTGAAGGGAGACACAAAATGCTGGACTGTCCGGGTTAAAACATGGTCCTCGAGCCAGAGAGCAGTGAGAATAACGGAGGGGGAGCAGTGGGAGAGGGTGTTGCAGAACTCCCATCAGGGAGAAGAGGAGAACTTCTTCAAAGAGAGCTAGATAGAGCTCTTAAGGATAGCGGAGTCAGGGGGTATGGGGAGAAGGCAGGAACGGGGTACTGATTGAGAATAATCAGCCATGATCACATTGAATGGCGGTGCGTACAGGCTCGAAGGGCCGAATGGCCTCCTCCTGCACCTATTGTCTATTGTCTATAAAGTAGGCGTGCCTTGAGGAACTTACGCAATGGAGCAGACAAAATGTGTAGGAAGGAACTGCAGATGCTGGTTTTATACCGAAGATAGGCACAAAATGCTGGAGTAACTCAGTGGGTCGGGCAGCACCCCCGGAGAAAAGGAATAGGCGACGTTTTGGGGCGAAACCCCTTCCTCAGATCTGAAGAGCAAGCTTTTCCGCACAGAGGGTGGGGAACGTCTAGAATGAATCGCCAGCCGAGGTGCTGGAGGCAGATACAACGACAATGTTTAAAAGGAGACCCATGGTCAGGTCACTTCCAGCGAGTTTGCGGTTGAGAAATCACGAGGACATGGGTTCGTGAGAGGGGAAAGGTCGAAAAGGAACCCGAGGGTCAACGTTTTCCAGAGGGTGGTGGGTATATGGAACGAGCTGTCAGAGGAAGTATTTGAGGCTGGTACAGTAACAACATTTAAAAGACATTTGGAGAAGTACATGGATAGGAAAGGTTTAGAGGGATATTGGGTCAAACATGGGCAAATGGGACTTGGATGTTTGAAGAAGGGTCTCGACCTGAAACCTCACCCATTCCTTCTCTCCAGAGATGCTGCCTGTCCCGCTGAGTTACTCCAGCACTTTGTGTCTATCTTGGGACTTAGATGGGGCATCTTGGTTGGCTTGGAAGAGTTGGGCCATAAGTTCAGTTTAGTTTATTGTCACGTGTACAGAGAGGTACAGTGAAAAGCTTTTGCTGCATGCTGTTTCCTTGCGGTGTGAGTAGGAGAGTGAAATGTGAATTGATAGTGGTTATTATTATTATTATTATTATTATTATTATAAGTTATTGGATCATCACCATGACCAACGTAAACAGGTGTAGGAGGCAAACGGTGCCAGGAGGAAAAGCTGGCGAATGAAGCTGTGTGAAATCTGCTCAGGACAGAACAGTGGCGCAGCGGTAGAGTTGCTGCCTTACAGCGAATGCAGCGCCGGAGACTCGGGTTCGATCCTGACTACGGGCGCCGCCTGTACGGAGTTTGTACGTTCTCCCCGTGACCTGCATGGGTTTTCTCCGAGATCTTCGGTTTCCCCCCACACTCCAAAGACGTACAGGTTTGTAGGTTAATTGACTGGGTAAATGTAAAAATTGTCCCTAGTGTGTGTAGGATAGTGTTAATGTGCGGGGATCACTGGGCGGTGCGGACCTGGTGGGCCGAAGGGCCTGTTTCCGCGCTGTATCTCTAAATCTAAATCTAAAAAAATCTAAATCTAAACATCCCCTGTGACATGGAGGATGTCTGCTGGCAGTCAGTGTGGTGGCATGCTCACTAATACGGCACGGTGGGGTTGTGTTGTGCAGGGGCTGCCTTTACCTTCTGTCCGATCGCCGACACCAGGTAGCCATTGCAGTTACACAGGGCCGTCACCGGGCCCTTCTGCTCCTTTTCGTACAGCACCTTGAACTTGTTCTTGGTCAGAGGCTGCCCGGGTTCAGGGACAACTTCAATCACGTCAAGGATCAGGATCTGGAGAGAAGCAAAAACGTTCACCGTTCAGCTCTGCTCGACATTCGCCTGCACCGACCGGGTGCAGAACAACCCTGCAGCTTCATAGACCCATTAACCCAACGAGTGACGGCTGCATCCGGTGCTGCCGGTGTAGCCTCCGTTACGTCCGCGAGACCGAGCGTAGGCTCAGCGACAGCGAATGCATCACCAAACTCTTGTGCTCGGTCCGCCAAGGCATGCCGGATCCTGGTTGCCAACCATTTTACCTCCTCTTCCCAATCCCATACTGTCCTGGGCCTCCTCCATTGCTAGTGAGGACACACACACAAACTGGAGGACCAGCAACCTCATATTCCACTTGGGTAGCTTACAACCCATCAGTATGAACATTGAATTTTAGGTAACTGACCTACACCCCCCCCCCCCCCCACCCTCCCCAGTTCCCCACTTTGTCACACACCTAAATCTCCCCTCCCCCTCCACGGATATATCGCATCCTCTGGCCTCACAATTTGCACCTATTCTTATCTCACACTCTTTGTCTTTACATCTCTGGTCTTTGTCCAAGTACCTGCATATAACAACAGCCTCCCCCCCCCCCCTTCTCTCCTGCAACCACCTATCACTCGCCAGGCTTTGTCCTGTCCCTCCACTTCCAGCTTTCTCCACCCACCCTCCCACCCCCACACCACAACTCAGCAGTTCAGACTGACTGTGGAGAACATGGATTGGTGGCGTTTCAGGTCGGGACCCTCCTTCAGACTGATGGAGGTGGGCAGAAAGCTGGAAGAGAGGAGGGGGGGGGGGTGCACGCGTGTGTGGAGGGGCTGTGTGTGGGGTGTGCGTGTGTGGAGGGGCTGTGTGTGGGGTGTGCGTGTGTGGGGTGTGCGTGTGTGGGTGCGTGTGTGCGTGGGGGGTGCGTGTGTGTGGGTGCGTGTGCGTGTGGGGTGCGTGGGTGTGTGTTTGTGTGGTGTGTGCGTGTGGGGGGTGTGCGTGTGGGGGCGTGTGTGTGGGGGGTGTGTGTGTGTGGTGTGTGTGTGGGGGGGGGTGTGCGTGTGGGGGTGTGCGTGTGTGGGGGGGTGTGTGTGTGTGTGTGGGTGGGTGGGGGGTGTGTGTGTGGGGGGGGTGTGCGTGTGGGGGGGGGTGCGTGTGTGGGGGGTGTGTGTGTGTGTGGGTGGGTGCGTGGGGGGTGTGTGTGCGTGGGGGGTGTGTGTGTGTGGGGGGGGTGTGTGTGTGTGTGTGGGGGTGTGTGTGTGGGGCGTGTGTGTGTGTGTGGGGGTGTGTGTGGGGGGGTGTGTGTGGGGATGGTTCACAGGCGGGGGGCATCGACATTTGATTGAGGCCACAATGCGCAGGAAGGCAGGGGAAACTATGCTTAGATGGCATGTCTAATTTCACATGTATTTATTTTAATCTCTTCCACTACTGTAAAACAGTGGTGCACTATACACATCTACATAACACCAGCAGAGGCATGCAAGGCGTGTCACTCACCCGGCCCCTGCAGGTAACCTCCTCGCCCTGGGTCAGGCATGTCCCCAAGGCAATGTAACCCTTCAGCCCCGACACCGTCTGCTCGCTCCTCAGGGACACGGTTTTCATGCAGGTTATGTGCTCCCAGTCCTCCATGTCAATCCTGCATGAATTGTTGAAGCAGAGCCTGGATTAGCGAGGGCACTGGCCGCAAGATCCACTTGTGGGAAACCTTTAGTTTAAAGACGCAGCATGGAAACAGGCCCTTCGGCCCACCGAGTCCACGCCGACCATCCATCACGGGGTTCACACTGGTTCTATGCTATCCCACTTTTTCATCCACTCTCTGCGCTCTAGGAGCAATTTACATCGGGCCAATTAACCTACGAACCCAGATGCGAGAGGAAACCGAATCACCTGGAGGAACCTCACGCGGTCAGGCAGAACGTGCAGACTTCACAAAGACAGCACCCGAGGTCAGGATTGAACTCGGGTCTCTGTCGCTGTGAGACAGCAGCTCTACCAACTGCACCACCACACGAGGGTAAGCAATTTCTTCCATCCACACCCTAACCCGTTCATGCCTGTACCTAATAATCAGCACTGGCCCCAGTGCAGCGGTCCTGGCTTGAACCCTTCCCTCCCTCCCTCCCTTCCTATCTCCCATTTCTCCAGCCCTTCACAATCTCTGCACGCCGTCAATTCTCACCCATGACTGCCAGCCTTGTTTCAGCTGCCAAGGCTCAAACCTTTTGAAATCCCTCCCAAAAATTCTCTGCATCTCCTCCAAGACAGACATAAAGCTGCACAACATGGAAGGATGAGAGGGGATCTCATAGAAACAAATAAAATTATGAAAGGACTGGACAAGCTGGATGCAGGAAAAATGTTCCCGATGTTGGGGGAGTCCAGAACCAGGGGCCACAGTCTAAGAAAAAAGGGGAGGCCATTTAAAACTGAGATGAGAAAAATAACATTTTCGCCCAGAGTTGTGAATTTGTGGAATTCTCTGCCACAGAAGGCAGTGGAGGCCAATTCACTGGATGAACTTAAAAGACGGTGAGATAGAGCTCTAAGGGCTAGCGAAATCAAGGGATATGGGGATAAGGCAGGCACAGGTTACTGATTGTAGATGATCAGCCATGATCACAATGAATGGCAGTGCTGGCTCGAAGGGACAAATGGGCTCCTCCTGCACCTAAGCACGTCAATTCTTTTGCGGCAGCTTACCTGGTGTTAGGAATGGCTTCCCAGCTGACAGGCGAGATCAACTGAATGGAAAACTTCTCCAGCATCGGATAGATGTAGCGGTCATCTGCCAAAAGAGCAAGGCAACAGAATCTAAGGGAAGTCTGAGGAAGGGCCTCGACCCAAACCGTCGCCCATCCTTCTCTCCAGAGAAGCTGTCTGTCCCACTGAGTTACTCCAGCATTCTGTGTCTATCTTTGGTGTAAACCAGCGTCTGCACCAAGGGATCAGGTCAGTCATCTTCACTACCAATGAAAAGCTGCTGCGATTGACTCCAATATTGCATGAATGATACAATCTCACACCAGTGGGAAACTATTCTGCTTGTTATAGACTTGGTAACTCAGCAGTTTCCCCCCATAATCCCCTTTCCCCCTGGTTTGTTGCACGGGATCTACTCACCACGTTCAATGTTCTCAAACTCCTTGTCCTCCCCCGTCATCTTTGGTATTCTGTTACAGATCTCCGTCACGCTCGTAGTTACTGAGTATACCTGAAGAAGAAGGTGCATGCACAGAGAGCCCATGAATAGATCCTTATCGAGGTGCCAGAACCGTTGGAGGACAGGTCCGTCAGTGTCCTGGCTGCATGACTCTGTCCTACATTCACGTGGGGTTGGATGGGGTAAGAGTGGGGATGGCGAGGGCCCAGATTCACTCTAGCCCGTCTCAATTCACTAACGAGCCGGGTCGTTCAAACAAAACTCAACATAACCAAAGGTGATGTCGCTGTGAAGGATCGGTGATCACTATTAATGGACGAGTCATCGAGTCACACAGCAAGGAAACAACCCCTTCATCCATGCCAGACAATATTCCCTATACCAGAGGTCGGCAACCTGCGGATCCGGCCCGTAACCAAAATCATCCGGAACGCAGGCGGGTTTTTTTTCTCCGTCATCTAGACTTCCGCCATTTTTTCCCGCCATCTAGACACTGTATAGTTCCGTGTTGGTCTGTGCACGATGCGCGCTCGGCGGCGGCTGCTGCTGCTGCCGCTGATCCTCGCCCTAGACACCGTGTCGCTGGGCCGGCCGCTCTCCGCCTGCACCACCCTGGACACGGAGTAGACGAAGGAGAAGCGGGCGGAGGCGGACCGCGGCCAGATCCTCAGCAAGCTGCTCTTCAGCAGCCCGCCAAATGAGCCGGGGCGATAGATGCGGCGATAGATGTGGCCCCGCCATCCGCTCAAAGACACGGGTCCTGGCCCCTCTGCGGAACAAGGTTGCCGAACCCCTGCCCGAAACCCTCTAACCCTGTTCTTTTTTTTGTTGCGTGCTATCCTGTCAGCGAAAAGACTATACATGATTACAATCAAGCCGTCCAGTGTACAGATCCAGGTTAAGGGAATAACGTTTAGTGCAAGATAAAGTCCAGTAAAGTCTGATGAAAGAGATTGTCTCCAACTAGGTAGATCACCAAATAGAGAATGGTCCTGACCTACCATCTCCCTCATTGTACCTCAACAATAATTAATTAAATCATCCATGTACCTGTCCAAATGTCTTTTAAGTTGTTTTATTGTGCATCCTCACGCTACGACACCACAAGGCCATCTAGAATGCAGATTTCTTGTTCTTGTGTCAGCTCACCGAGACCACATCGATCATTTTATTCTCCCCACCTTCCCATTACCCCCCCCCCCCCAACCTAAGAGGCAACTAATAGTGGCCAATTAAACCCCCAGACTGCAGGTCTTTGGAAAGTGGGAGAAAAACAACATACCCAGAAAACTTACAAACGCACCCTCCCCGGGGGTGGGGGGGAAACAGGCAAACTCCACATAGACAGCAGCCAGTTAGGATTGAACCTAGGTCGCGGAGGTCAAGTGGCAGCGGCTCAACCACTTGCCCAGAGGTCAAGAAACTGGTCAAAAGAGCTCTTAAGCATGGTGGAGTCAGGGATTATGGGGAGAAGGCAGGAACGGGGTACTGATTGAGAATGATCAGCCATGATCACATTGAATGGCGGTGCTGGCTCGAAGGGCCGAATGGCCTCCTCCTGCACCTATTGTCTATTGTCTAATAGTTTATTTCCCCATCATTACGTGGCTACTCTCTGCTGGAAATGGTTGCTCTCCGGAACCTACCACACAGGTTTGAAGATGGAATGTGCAGGAAGGAACTGCAGATGCTGGTTCACACCGAAGACTGAAGAAGGGCCTCGACCTGAACCGTCACCCATTCCTGCTATCCAGAGATGCTGCCTGTCCCCCCGCTGAGTCACTCCAGAATGTTGTGCCTAACTCTGAAGGTTTGAGAACCTCTGTGTGCATGTTCAGTGTCCTCCAACGCTTCCTGATGTGATACCAGCTGAATTTGGCGAGGTGGAACATACAGCTCCACAAAATGGTGCCGGAGCATGGCGGCTTGTTCTGTACTGGTCCCAGAGGAGGATCTACTATCATCCGATACATCACCCTTCTCTTTTAAATCTCTGGTCAACCTATAAATCCAACACCATTTCCCCAAGTTAGCTCATCGCAGACGTTGGACTTTTTCTCTCTGGAACTTACATTATACAATGCTGAGAACTAACTATATTCTGCACTCCCCCTCTCTTCTCCTTCGCTCTCCCCTTTGTACTTCAATTTGGCTTGATTGTAATCATGTATAAGGATTATCTGACCTGATTGGATTTCCACTGTTCCTCGGTAAACGTGACAATAATAAACATAAGCAAGCTGGACATTCCCAAATTCCTCGACCAGCATAACGAGGTGAGAGACACGATTCGCCACTCTCTGCTGTCTCTTGTACCCCTGGGTGCTGCATCTACATCTGTTCTCGCATTAGTTCTTTGACCAATATGTGGAAACTGGTCGGATACGTCGTGGAAACAAAACGTATTACACTAGTGGGTGGGTCTAAGACTAGAGGTCATAGCCTCAGAATAAAAGGACGTACCCTTTAGGAAGGAGATGAGGAGGAATTTCTTTCGTCAGAGGGTGGTGAATCTGTGAAATTCATTGCCACAGAAGACTGTGGAGGCCAAGTCAGTGGATATTTTTCAGGCAGAAATTGAAAGATTCTTGATCAGTACGGGTATCGGGGGTTATGAGGAGAAGGCAGGAGAAAGGGGTTGAAAGGGAAAGATAGATCAGTTATGATTGAATGGTGGAGTAGACTTGATGGGCCGAATGACCTAATTCTGCTCCTATCACTTATGAACTTGCATCTACTACACTATATCATAAAGTTACAGAATGTGACTCTGTGACACCATGTCATGTTATTAGTGTTGTACAACTCTGACACCATATATTATTTCAATTAGGTCAACCAAACAGGTCAAAGCTGGCACCTAAAATGGATGAATGTGCCCAACCAATGTACAGCAGGATTGTCACTGACCTGCATGCAAAAAAATAATATCACTGTACTTAGCTACAAGTGTTCCCCGGCTTACGATGTTTCGACTTGCGATAGTTCGACTTTGCGATGGTGCAAACGGCAGCGAGCCGTAGCGAGCCGCCGCTCGCTTCCGGCCACGTGATCGCGTGTATTACAATGCATTTCGACTTACAATACTTTCAGTTTCCGATGGGTTTCTCGGAACGGAACCCTCATCAGAAGCTGAGGAGCACTTGTGACATTTTTTTTTAGATTTAGAGATACAGCGCGGAAACAGGCCCTTCGGCCCACCGAGTCCGCGCCGCCCAGCGATCCCCGCACACTAACACTATCCTACACACACTAGGGACAATTTTTCTTTTAACATTTTACCCAGTCAATTAACCTACTGTACGTCTTTGGAGTGTGGGAGGAAACCGAAGATCTCGGAGAAAACCCACGCAGGTCACGGGGAGAACGTACAAACTCCGAACTGTAGTCAGAATCGAACCCGAGTTTCCGGCGCTGCATTCGCTGTAAGGCAGCAACTCTACCGCTGCGCCACCGTGCCGCCCATAATAGTATGTGACATAAAGCATTGATTTGAAATAGCGCTTCACCTTAGTTTCCACATGATAAGATACGTAGTGTGCTGTGCAGCGCAGGGGGATCTTTCGGACAGGCCACGGTGCATCGTAGGACAGGTAGGTGGGCAGCACGCTGATTCGAAGGTCACCCTAGAGCAAGGGCAAAGGCTGGCAATGAGAAAAGGCAAATGGAAGGAAAATGCCCTTAAATTCATGCTTTTAAAAAGTAGCCTCCCCACTGCACCGCCAAAGGACATTTGTACCGAGAACGGAAAGATCACATTCTTACTTGCAGCAGCCTTTACAGGATGATTAGAGCAGCAACACACAAATAGATACACTATCAATAATCAGTCATTCTCGGTAGCCACACCACGATGGAATATAATAGTGTCTGCTGAGGCTCTGAAGCCTAAGCACATCATCACGCTTCACGTCCAAAGCATCAGGAAGGTTGAAGGGAAAGGTTAACAGGCTAATGTATAACTGGACCGCACATATTGTAACAGAGTCAGAGTCACACAGCACAGAAATAGGCCCTTCGACCCTACCCGTCCATGCTGTCCTAGATGCCCCGTCTAACCTAGTCCCATGTACCTGAATTTGGTCTGCATCCTTCCAAACCTTTCCTGTCCACATACCTGTCCAAGAGTCCTTTAGATGTTATTATACTGGCCTCAACTACCTCCTCTGGCAGCTTGTTGCATATACCCACCACCCTCTGTGTGAAAAAGTCGCCCCTCAGTTTCCATTCAATCTTTCCCCTCTCACCTTAAATCTGTCCTCTTCCCTGGGTAATAGACGACACACATTCATCCCATCTACTTCCCTCACCTCTGTGAGATGACCGCTCAGCCTCCTGTGCTCCTGGGAATAAAGTCCTGGCCTGCCCAACCTCTCCCTATAGCTCAGGCCCTCAAGTCCTGGCAACACCCTCGTAAACCTTCACTGCACCCTTTCCAGCTGAATAGCTGCGTAGGACGTCCCTGGACATCCCTGGTTCATTATCAGCTCCATTCCAAGCGAGGGTGGTCAACGGAGCTTTAGACCAGAGGCTGAGGTTGACCATGTTGAGGTCAAAAAGGAAAAATGTTTCACTTAAAGCACAAACTCCAGCCTCCACGGACTGTCCTATTTTGAAAGACTGGAGCGACTAGGCTTGTATACACTGGAATTTAGAAGGATGAGAGGAGATCTTATCAAAACGTACAAGATTATTAAGGGGTTGGACACGTTAGAGGAAGGAAACATGTTCCCAATGTTGGGGGAGTCCAGAACAAGGGGCCAGTTTAAGAATAAGGGGTAGGCCATTTAGAACGGAGATGAGGAAAAACTTGCGGTCTGCATGTGAGTGGCTCCTCAGAGAAGACCAAGTTGCTCCAATGGTCAGCCAGCATTAGGCAGCATTAGCTGGGGCTCTGCTCCATACCTGCTTGTTGAAGTACAGGAAGCCTTTTGGGCAATTGATGTTGTGGAAGGGCGCAAAGGATTCGATGGGTCCGTCGACTGTCATGGGGTGCAGACGGAGAGCCCCTCGCGAGGTCATAAACAGCCAGTGCGGGGAGGGTCCGCAGATGAACACCTAGAATTGAGACAGAGGGCGCGTTAACCAAGCATCGACACCGACCGCAGCACTACACAACCTCCATCATGCACCTGTGTGGCGGGCTTCTGGAACCACACGGGGATGAGCGGAACTTCACAGACAAGAGGAGCAAAGAGGTCCTTCTGCAGTTGTACAGGGCCCTAGTGAGACCGCACCTGGAGTACTGTGTGCAGTTTTGGTCTCCAAATTTGAGGAAGGATATTCTTGCTATTGAGGGCGTGCAGCGTAGGTTTACTAGGTTAATTCCCGGAATGGCGGGACTGTCATATGTTGAAAGACTGGAGCGACTAGGCTTGTATACACTGGAATTTAGAAGGATGAGAGGAGATCTTATCGAAACGTATAAGATTATTAAGGGGTTGGACACGTTAGAGGCAGGAAACATGTTCCCAATGTTGGGGGACTCCAGAACAAGGGGCCACAGTTTAAGAATAAGGGGTAGGCCATTTAGAACTGAGATGAGGAAAAACTTTTTCAGTCAGAGAGTTGTGAATCTGTGGAATTCTCTGCCTCAGAAGGCAGTGGAGGCCAATTCTCTGAATGCATTCAAGAGAGAGCTAGATAGAGCTCTTAAGGATAGCAGAGTCAGGGGGTATGGGGAGAAGGCAGGATCGGGGTACTGATTGAGAATGATCAGCCATGATCACATTGAATGGCGGTGCTGGCTCGAAGGGCCGAATGGCCTTCTCCTGCACCTATTGTCTATTTGCAGCTGCTTCCTGCGGTCAAAGTTTCAGAGCCCAGACACGCGCAATCAGGAAGATAATAAGTGCAGGAGGCAGAGGGCTGATCTTTTAGAGGTGTATAAAATCATGAGGAGAATAAGGGTGGCATGTAGACGCAGCAGTAGAGTTGCTGCCTTAGAGCCCCAGAGACCCGGGTTCGATCCTGACTACGGGCGCTGTCTGTACACAGTTTGTACATTCTCTCTGTGACTGCATGGGTTTTCTCCGGGTGCTCTGGTTTACTCACACACTCCAAAGACATACAGGTTTGTAGATTAATTGGCTTTGGTTGAATTGTAAACTGTCCCTCGTGTGTAGGACAGTGCTAATGTACAAAGGGCCCGTTTCCTCACTGTATCTCTAAAGTCTAAAGACTCATTTAGTTTAATTTAGAGATACAGCACCAAAACAGGCCCTTTGGCCCACCGAGTCTGCACTGACCAGCAATCCCCGCACACTAACACTGTCCGACACACACCTGGGACAATTTACACTTGTACCAAGCCAATTAACCTACAAACCTACATCTTTAGAGTGTGGGAAGAAACCAAACATCGCGGATAAAACACATGAGGTCACGGGGAGAATGTACAAACTCCATACAGACAGCACCCGTAGTCGGGAACGAACTCCGGTCTCCATCGCTGCCTAAAGCTGTAAGGCAGCAACTCTACCACTGCACCATTCGTGGACTGTAAGGGACTCGCACAATAGGTTAGTGCTGAGGCACAAGATTGGCCATGATCGTATTTAAAGGGGGAGCAACTGTGTGGGCCGAATGGCCTTGTCCTGCTCATCTCAGCAATGTTCTTTCCAAAACATTGTAGCAGGATCTTCGGGACTTTCTACTCAATGCCCGCACATTAAATTTATCATTAAAAAGTTGCAAGATTCTCCAAATTCAGATCAAGAAAGATGCATTGTGCCTCTTGTGGCCACATGGCTATCCAAAGCACATCACGGTCAATTTAAACATAGTACGGTTCAGTGGCCACAACAGCACTGGGCAAACAAACCTACATCACAGGGAGGAAAGCATTACGGATGACAATGAGAAAACCTACGGTGAAGCACCCAGAACAGAACAGAGGCCCGGCAGATTGTTTCACAGATAACATAGGATTTATGCACTCTATCATTCGGGTATTAGGCTTCTGGTTAAAATATCTGCAGGATGGATACATGACAAGTAAGGGAGTACTGATTGCAACATCCCTTACCCCCGAGTACCCAGATATATCTTCAAAGTAGCGGAAGCGAGCAACCCGTGCTTTTGGAACGGCCACTTCCTCTCCCGTGGCCGACTCAACCTTCTTCTCCTTCTTGGACTGTTTGAGCTTCTTCTCTCTGAAGTTTATGCTGTGCGGCACCTGGGGAAGAAATCAAGTTATCACTCATTACTAGGTATGGGGAGAAGGCAGGAACGGGGTACTGATTGAGAATGATCAGCCATGATCACATTGAATGGTGGTGCTGGCTCGAAGGGCCGAATGGCCTCCTCCTGCACCTATTGTCTAAACACAAAAATTAAGTTTGGAACAGTTAACTGGAAAAGCAAAGCGAAAGAGATAAAATTAACGGGGCAGCAAGACTGAATATAGGTACTCAAATGCAAGGATTTATGTACGAGAAAAGACAATGTGCTTACATAGTGCCTCTCTAACCAAAAATGCCTCAAAATGAGTTGAATACTTCATAAAGTGTGGATACATCAAACATAGCACAGTGCAACAGAGGAACAGGATCTATGGCCCACAATGTCAAAAACTAGAGGGCATAGTTTTAAGGTGAGAAGACAAAGTTTAAAGGACATGTGGGACGTTTTTTTGTTTCCACAGAGGGTGGTGGGTGCCTGGAACGTGCTTGCCAGGGGTGGTGGTGGAGGCAGATACGACAATGCCATATAAGAGGCTTTTAGGTAGGCACATGGATATGCAAGAATGGAGGGATATGGATCACGTGCAAGGAGAGCTTAGCATCGTGTTCGTTAACTTGGAGCTGGCAGCCTCCAGCTGGGACCACCTGGGGCTCTGGTTCGCAGGACTCACCATCTGCGGCGCTGGCTGCCTTCGGAGGCTGTGGTGGCGCTGCGGGAGCGGCTGCAACTCGTCTCCGGAGGCTACTTCGACCGCGGGCCGCGTGGATATCGGAAGCTCGCAGGCCCCTGGGTGGGGGCCGATATCGGGACCTCCGGCAGCGGCAGCGCCTTCGCCCGCCCCGAATCGCGGGGCTTGGGTCGGCCACCACGGACCTTTCACCGTCCGGCACGGCCTGGAATAGGCCGCGGGATTTTCTCCGCCCGGCGGAGGCTTCAATGTCGGGAGCCACGACCGCCCCGACGTGGCAACTTCAACAGGCTGACCGCGGGAGAAGACGGCAGGGGAAGAGAAAAAGACATTCTGGCCTTCCATCACAGTGAGGAGGGGACTGGAGGAGACTCACTGTGATGGATGTTTCTTGCTTATTTTTATTGGTCTTGTTGTTGCACTGTGGGTAATCTTTTATCACTGCACATTTATGTGTATGTGACAAATAAATTGACTATTGACTATTGTGTTCACTATAGGTCGAGGAACCTGTTCTTGTGCTGTACTGTTCTACGTTAAACCTTGAGACCTGTTTTTAATAATAAAACAAGTATGCGTCATTTAAAAAATGGAGACACCAGTGATAAGTGCGAGACACCTTTGCAGGAATGGTGCTACTTACCTTTTTAAAGCGGACTTTCAGGTTGTTCTGACTTTGCTGTGCATCGTAGGAAAAGGCCTCGTAGATCAAAAGCTCCTGTTCCACGTGAACCTGCAGCCGACAAGTTACAAAGGTTATTGTGTAGGGGGGAAACTGCATATACTGGTTTAAACCGAAGACAGGCAAAAAGGTGGAGTAACTCAGCAAGTCAGGCGGCTTCCCTGGAGAAAAGGAATAGGTGACATTTTGGGAGGAGAAGGGTCTCAACCCAAAGTATTCCTTTTCACCAGAAATGCTGCCTGGCCTGCTAGATTACTCTAGCTCCTTACAAAGGTTATTTATCTGTTCCTTGAGCTGCTTTACCAGGGGGTCAGCGCTAATCTCATCTTGGAAATACCAAGACTTTGTTAGACTATCACCCCCCCCCCACCCTTACTCTGCAACGTAGCCGCTCTTTTCCCAAATTGCAGATAAACTAAACTAGGCTAAAGAAACAAAGGGAATGGTTAAATGGCAGAAACAGCAGTTTTTTAGCAAAAGATTGACCGAATGCAGGAAGTGGAACACCTTAAAAAGAAGGGGAAAAGAATAAAAGAGCTGAACGACAAGGCGACAGCATTGGTGAAAGGAAAATGTTGTGAATTACAATAAAAAATCTGCTGGAAATCTGAAATAAATACTTGAAACATCAGGTGAGGCGTGGTAATGAAAACGTTCACCAAATCTGCTTTTGGCTTCTTCGACATAGAGGAGACGACGATGCCTTCTCCCCATAACCCCCGACACCTGTACTCAACAAGAATTTATCTCTGCCTTAAAAATATCCATTGACTTGGCCTCCACAGCCTTCTGTGGCAATGAATTCCACAGATTCACCACCCTCTGACTAAAGAAATTCCTCCTCATCTCCTTCCTAAAGGAACGTCCTTTAATTCTGAGGCTGTGACCTCCAGTCCTAGACTCTCCCACCAGTGGAAACATCCTCTCCACATCCACTCTATCCAGGCCTTTCATTATTTGGTTTGTTTCAAATGAGGTCCCCCTCATCTTTCTAAACTCCAGCGAGTACAGGCCCAGTGCTGTCTAAACCTCATCGTATATTAATCCACTCATTCCTGGGATCATTCTCACAGACCTCCTCTGGACTAGCACTTCCTTCAATTAGTCCCGATCCAAAATATCACCTATCCATCATTTCCAGAGATGCTGCCTGACCCGCTGAGCACTAAGCATCTACATTTGTCAACCAGCATCCGCAGTTCCTTACATCTGATTGGGTGCTTTACCGGAAAACGCTGCTTGGATCCGTGGGAGGCAAACAGTGAAAGGCCAGGTGGCCAGCACGTCTTCAACTTCAACATTCACTCGTTGGGTCTCATCTTTGCGGAGGTATTCCCTTTGTTGTAAAGTCATATAGCGTGGACCACCTTATCCTTCACTCACCCTCTCGACAATCCAAAGCTAACTTGTTCTCCTCTTTCCTTATTTCTGAAGAAAGGTCGCGCATGGGAAGCTTTAACTGTTTATCCTTCCACGGATGCTCCTGACCTCCGAGAAAGATTTAAGTGGGATCCGAGGGCTTTTTTTTCCTCATAGGTGGTAGAGGCAGGTATAACATTTAAACCAACCTTTTAAACAGCACCAGCCTTTCCCAACTTAATCCATAGAACAGAACAGCATAGGAACAGGCCATTTGGCCCATAATGTCATGCGCTGAATATGATGCCAAAACCAAACCTTTGGTTGGTTTAAAACCAACACATGCCAAGAGTTTCCAGCATGTTCCGTTTCTATTTCAGATTTCCAGCATCTGCAGATTCCTTGATTTTCACAGTGCACGAAGCAGTGAATTACAACGATTTTCAAGGCAGACGCGCGAGGAAATGTACGTTCGCTGCACCAGTACTTACCAGGAGGAAGGGCCTCGTCTGTCTGTTGCCGAGCCCCACCAACAGGACCTCCCTCACAGCGGGCATCTCCGTCAGCCGGGCAAATTCCTCCTTCTTAATCTCCCCCTGGGTGACGTGCTGCCCAGACGAACTGTCCACCAACACACGCTGACCCACCGGGAAGTTCTTCACCAGGAAAACCAGGCGCCAGTCGGGCAGCTGGTAGATCTACACGGAAGCACAGGAAGAGTGAAGTCATTGAAGAGTTATGCTGCTCCCCGAAAGCTCAGCGGTGGATGGTTGATGAGGAGAGGGCGGCACAGTAAGGAGAACTGCGGCCTCACAGCAAAGGCCACCCAGATTCAACCCTCAAACACGACTCGAGTCATGACTGTCTGCAGTTTGCATGTTCTCCCTGTGACATAGGTCAGTACAGCTCAGGAACAGACCCTTCAGCCCATAATGTCTGTGTCGAACATGATGCCATGTTAAATTGATTGCAGTCAGCCCATTTCCTTCTAAGCCTTTCCTATCCGTGTACCTGCCTCTACCACCTATGATACAAAAAGGCCCCTCAGATCCCACTTAAATCTTTCTCCCCCCACCTTTAACCAATGCCCTCTAGCTTTAGACAGTCCTATGCAGAGAAAAAGATTGGGACTATCTATCCTGTCTTGACCCCTCATGGTTTTAGATTTAGATTTTTTTTTAGATTTAGAGATACAGCGCGGAAACAGGCCCTTCGGCCCACCGGGTCCGCGCCGCCCAGCGATCCCCGCACATTAACATTATCCTACACACACTAGGGACAATTTTTTTAAAACATTTTCCCAGCCAATTAACCTACACACCTTTATGTCTTTGGAGTGTGGGAGGAAACCGAAGATCACGGAGAAAACCCACGCAGGTCACGGGGAGAACGTACAAACTCCCCACAGACAGCGCCCGTAGTCGGGATGGAACCCGGGTCTCTGGCGCTGCATGCGCTGCAAGGCAGCAGCTCTACCGCTGCGCCACCGTGACCGCCCAAGTGTGGGCGGGAAATTCACCAGGGTGGCTCTTACTGCTTTGGGCACCAAGGTTTCTTCCTGCCCCTTCTCCGTCCAGGTGCCATTCTCACCTCCATGACGCCGTTCTCTCTCACCAGCATGCACCAGTTGGTGGGGTCTATTTTGTAGTGCGACGGCTCTTTCTCCGTCATGGGCACGGAGGTGCGGCTGGGCTCCTCCTTTGGAGGGTTGAAGATGGCCGACCCCGACTCTCCGTACAGCATCTCCTCCTCATCGTCCACGGTAGTGCTGTGGACGGGAAGTGAAAACAACAGGTGTGAAGCACCGAGGCTCATGGACAGCCACGGACCGGCAAATTAATCAGCAAGCGTCAACTCAGCGGAATCTAGCCTCCTTTCGGGAAACGGGAATGGGAGCCGAGTTCAGACCTTGGAACTGAAGAGAACGACTTAACATTCTCTGCTCCCGATTACTTCCAGATTAAAATAGCAACGCTCTTTGTCGACTTTGTGGCCTCAAGAGTCAAAGAGCTGTGCAGCATAGAATTAAACCCTTCGGCCCACCATACACATGCTGACCATCATGTCTCTCTATACTAATCCCACTTGCCTGCAATAATTCCGTATCCCTCGATCCATGCCCATTGAAATCTCCTGATGCCTCCTAACTGCTGATCCTGTTCCTGCCTCCAGCACCTCCTCCGGCAGCTCATTCCAGATACCAATAACTCTTTGTGAAAAGTTTAATTTCCGCTCAGATCTGCATTAAACAAAATGCTGGAGTAACTCAGCGGGACAGGCAGTATCTCTGCAGAGAAGGAATGGTGATGTTTCGGGTCGAGACCCTTCTCTTACGACCACACCTTAAACATTCTCCTGCTCACCCTCTAGTTTTAAATAGCACTACCATGGGAAACAGACTTTATTTATGCCTCTCACAATGTTATACATCTCAAACATGCCACCACCCAGCCTCCTGTGCTCCAGAGAAAACAGGCCCAGTACACCCCAGCCTTATAACTCAAGCCCTCCAATCCAGACTGTATCCAGTGAAGGTAGACACAAAATGCCTGAGTAACTCAGCTGGACAGGCAGCATCTCTGGAGAGAAGGAATGGATGACGTTTCGGGTCGAGACCCTTCTTCAGACCTTGGAACATAAGATAGCGATTTAACATATCGATGTGAATCTTTTCTGCACCCTCCCTAGCTTAATAGACAATAGGTGCAGGAGGCCATTCGGCCCTTTGAGCCAGCACCACCATTCAATGTGATCATGGCTGATCATTCTCAATCAGTTCCCCGTTCCTGCCTTCTCCCCATATCCCCTGACTCCGCTATCCTTAAGAGCTCTATCCAGCTCTCTCTTGAATGCATTCAGAGAATTGGCCTCCACTGCCTTCTGAGGCAGAGAATTCCACAGATTCACAACTCTCTGACTGACAAGGTTTTTCCTCATCTTCGTTCTAAATGGCCTACCCCTTATTCTTAAACTGTGGCCCCTGGTTCTGGACTCCCCCAACATTGGGAACATGTTTCCTGCCTCTAACGTGTCCAACCCCTTAATAATCTCATCCATACTATAGCACAGCGATCAGAACTGCACACAATTCTCCATGGACTCTCAGTCTGAAAAAGGGGCTCGACCTGAAACATTACCCATTCCTTTTATCTAGAGGTGCTGCCTGTCCCGCTAAGTTACTCCAGCATTTTGTGTCTATCACAATGCTCCAAATTCAGCCTAGCTAATATCTATTTAATTCACAATGAATCATATAGGAAAATGGGCACCGCAGAGAAACAGGCGGGAAAGGGCCATTTTGCCACAACACTTATTTGTAATCTATGCCTCAAACCGCCACATTTAGTTCCTGTCTGCACGTTTTGCTCTGTTCCTTGGGAACGTTCAAAGGCACCGAGCACGAAAGCAAAGATGATTCAATGACCGTTCCTGTACTTGAGACTGAATATTACCTGATATTGGTTATCATGGTTTCCAACTCTGACTGACTCCCCTTCAGGGTGTCCTCCCTTATGACGGAGGCTCGGCTCTCCGTGGTGAACATCCCACTGATGTCCCGATACGCACACAGGGCTATCACCTTCGACAACTGCAGGGGCAATGTTTGAAAATGCAATGTTAGTTTATTCCAGCACAGCACGGAATCAGAACAAACATTGTGTGACAAGACCACTGCAACGCCAATGTTATCTCTTCAGTTTAACATGCAAGCAATATTGGATGACAAATAAAGCTATCTTGAATCTTGAATCTTGAATATCAGAGCATGAATTGTGTGCTTAATCAAAGAACTGTCAAGGCACAAAGTGAAGTCATTCAGACCCCATCGAGCCAATGCCATCTCTGAGCCAAAGAGTGCCCTCAGTCCCATTCCCCAGCCTTTCTATTTCAATTCAATTTCAATTTAAAATACTTTATTGGCATAAGATACATCATTATATTGCCAAAGTATAGAACAGAACATACATATTTAAAATGCATGAATAAAAAAACAAGTATACAATGCATGGGTCGATATGCCCCTGTACATATATATATATATATTCACGCAGCACATTCATAGCCTTTTATTGATTGCCACTCGTTCTTGCAGTTGTAAACAGTACAGCAAGGTAGCACGTTTAGATTTAGATTTTTTAGATTTAGAGATACAGCGCGGAAACAGGCCCTTCGGCCCACCGAGTCCGCGCCGCCCAGCGATCACCGCACACTAACGCTATCCTACACACACTAGGGACAATTTTTACATTTTACCCAGTCAATTAACCTACATACCTGTACGTCTTTGGAGTGTGGGAGGAAACCGAAGATTTCGGAGAAAACCCACGCAGGTCACGGGCAGAACGTACAAACTCCGTGAAGCAGTGACCGCATATTCTATTTTCTCTTGGTTGCCAAGATCTCTTCTGTCTTCCTTTTTCAACTGCCAAATGATGGTCACTTAACCTGTACTTGGTGAGGTCTGTCTCTGCTTTATGTCTCTAACAGTTGAGAGATAGTCTGCCAATTTATAATCTCTTTTTAGGGCACGGTAGCACTCTAGTCTGCTTTGGCTTTTAGTTACTTTATCCCAATGTTCCAAATAGATTTCTTTGCATTGTTTAATAATTTGGTTCACTCTAACTGGTGATTGGAAAGCAGTGTTGATCTGAGACAGGTCAAGGTTTAACTGAGTAGGAGTAGTTAGTCTCAATACCAACTGACACAGGGAGCTCTTTTCTGGGTTCCCCTCTTGGGTTTGGGTTCTACGTCATGCAAACTATTCCCCCTCAAGCACCTGTCCACTTCCTTTTCCAGGGGGTCTGATTGAACCTCTCTACAACGTGGAAATTCCAAGTAAAAGCAGCATTTTCCTCAACCTGTGTGCCATAGAGTCATACAGCACGTAAACAGGCCCTGTGGCCCAAATTGTCTACGCCTACCAACATGCGCCATCTTTGCTAATCCCACATGGTCACATTTTGCCCATATCCCTCCAAACCTTGTGTGGGAAAAAACCCCTGCAGATTCTGGTTTAAATCAAAGGTAGACACAAAATGCTGGAGTAACTCAGCGGCTTGGGCAGACCCGAAACGTCACCCATTCCTTTTCTCCTGAGATGCTGCCTGACCTGCTAAGTTACTCGAGCATTTTGTGTCTACCTCCCTCCAAACCTTTCCTATCCATGCACCAGTCCAAATGTCTTTAAAACATTGCTATTGAACCTGCCTCAGCTACCTCCTCTGGCAGCACGTTCCATATACCCACCGCCCTCAGTGAAAAAGTTGCCCTCAGGTTCCTATCTTTCTCTTCCCACCTTAAAACCATGTTCTCTGGCTCTTGATTCCCCTACCCTGGGTAAAAGACAGTGCATTCACCTTTCGGCTTTAATTTTGAATGGGAATCATGACCTCTAGGTTCAAGAACAGCTTCTTCCCATCCACCATCAGGCTCTTGAACCACCCTGCACAATCCAAAACAACAACCCTACCTCAGCATCAAACCACCATGGACTTTGAATATCAAGGTCGCACTATTTAGATTTTTAGATTTAGAGATACAGCGCAGAAACAGGCCCTTCGGTCCACCGGGTCCGCACCGCCCAGCGATCCCCGCACATTAACACTATCCTACACCCACTAGGGACAATTTTTACATTTGCCCAGCCAATTAACCTACAAACCTGTACGTCTTTGGAGTGTGGGAGGAAGCTGAAGATCTCGGAGAAAACCCCCGCAGTCACGGGGAGAACGTACAAACTCCGTACAGACGGCGCCCGTAGTCATGATCGAACCTGAGTCTCCGGCACTGCATTCGCTGTAAGGCAGCAACTTTACCGCTGCGCCACCGTGCCGCCCTATTGTAGTCTAGTTTACCTAGGATAATTGATAATTAATTGGGATAGTTATTTGTTGTATTGGGACAGGTAAATGGCCAGCAAAGTCTCAGAGGGATATGGGCCAGGCACAGGTCAAGGATGCAAGTCGGCATAGACAAGTCGGGCCAAAGGGCCTGTTTACGTGCTGCATGACTCTATGACAATCTAACAATCCTTGTGCAATACACAGGAGCGTACTCTCAGAGGACAAGGAAATGGCAAATGTGACCCCATTATTTGTTGCGTTTAGTGCACCTGTAAAGCTGCAGCAAGTAAGAATTTAAACTGTAGATTCCTGAATGATCATACGCCTTTTTTGAAAAAGTGGGTCACATTTGTCGACAGGTCAGGCAGCATCTCTGGAGAGAAGGAATGGGTGACGTTTCGGGTCGAGACCTTTCTTCAGACTGTGTCTGAAGAAGTCTGTAGAAGGGTCAGAAGGGTCTCAACCCAAAACATCACCCATTCCTTCTCTCCAGAGATGCTGTCTGACCTGCTGAGTTACTCCAGCATTTTGTGTCTACCTTCTATTTAAACCAGCATCTGCAGTTCCTTCCTGCACATTGGGTCACATTTGTCATTCCTTGTCCTCAGAGAGAGCTCTCCATGTATTGCACGAGGATCGTTAGATTGTCAGTCACGCATTACGGAAATGGGCCCTTCAGCCCAACCTGTTTCTGCCGACTAAGTTGTTTCCTTGAGCTAATCTCACATGCCCATGCCTGGCCAATATCCCTCTGAATCTTTCCTAGCCACTTACATGTCCAAATGTCTCCAATGTTATTCTACCTTCCTCATCCACTTCCTCAGCCAGCTCATTTCATATAGCCAATCTCCACTGTGGAAAAATGTGCCCATCATATATCACTTTAAAACTGGAAGGTGGGAAGGAAGAGATTTAATCTTCTCTACCCTGGGGAAAAGACTGAGACCATTCACCTCATCCATGCCCCTCATAATTCTTAAGCCTCAGCAAGGTCACCTGTTAAACTCCAACGCTCCAGGCAAAATGGTCCCAGCCTATCCAGCCTCTCCTAATGACTCATGGAGGGATGTGGGTCATGTGTAGGCAGATGGGATTAGTTTAGTTCAGATATACAGAGCGGAAACAGGCCCTTCGGCCCACCGAGTCCACACCGACCAGCGATCCCCGCACACTAACACTATCCTACGCACACTAGGGACAATTCACACTTATACAAAGCCAATTAACCTACATACCTGTATATCTTTGGAGTGTGGGAGGAAACCGAAGATCTCAGAGAAAACCCACGCAGGTCACGGGGAGAACGTACAAACTCCGTACAGACGGCGCCCGTAGTCGGGATGGAACCCGGGTCTCCGGCGTGGCAAGAGCTGCAAGGCAGCAACTCTACCGCTGTGCCACTGTGTCGCCGTTTAGATTGGCATCATGATCAGCACAGACACCATGGGTGAAAGCACCTGTTCTTGTGATGCATTGTTATACAGTCATTAGTCAGCATGACCTCAGTGGACCAAAGGGTCCGTTTCCACCCTGTATCTCTCTGCGTCTCCTAGGTTTTCTCATTCTGGGGAAGATTAGTCAAAGAGCTCCCGTTTCCCGAGCTTCCTTAAGTACAGTGCTTTGCAGGTAGCACACGGCTGGTGGTTAATATAGAACAGGATGCTAGGAGGCTGCAGAGTGACTTGGATAGATTAGGCGAGTGGGCAAATGCATGGCAGATGCAATATAATGTGGATAAATGTGAGGTTATCCACTTTGGCGGCAAGAACAGGAAAGCAGAGTATTACCTGAATGGTGAACGATTAGGAGAAGGGGAGATGCAACGTGACCTGGGTGTCATGGTGCACCAGTCATTGAAAGCAAGCGTGCAGGTGCAGCAGGCAGTGAAGAAAGCGAATGGTATGTTGGCATTCATAGCAAGAGGATTTGAGTTTAGGAGCAGGGAGGTTCTACTGCAGTTGTACAGGGCCTTGGTGAGACCGCACCTGGAGTATTGTGTGCAGTTTTGGTCTCCTAATCTGAGGAAAGACGTTCTTGCCTTAGAGGGGTACAGAGAAGGTTCACTAGATTGATCCCTGGGATGGCGGGACTTTCATATGAAGAAAGACTGGATAGACTAGGCTTGTAATCGCTGGAATTTAGAAGACTGAGGGGGGATCTTATAGAAACATATAAAATTCTTAAGGGGTTGGAGAGGCTAGATGCGGGAAGATTGTTCCCGATGTTACAAATTCATAATTTTGATGTCCAAAATTCAGAATTTTACACCAAAATTCATAATATGGCACGTAATGCAACTTTTCAGCAAAAAAGAGTTCTGCACGCCAAATGCGTGTACACGTTGTGCTACATTCATGTGTGAAAAACAACTATTATTTCCAACAGTCTGCAGTTCTTGGACTACATGTACAATGTCAGGCCTATCATGAGTATATTCTACTATTATAGAAAGGTTATTGAACAGAGATACTTTTTGCAACACAAAGAAAAAAATGTTTTGTTTTGGTTTTCCCATTTTGCTTTTTTCCCCCGTACACATCCCAATTCTCTTGGTATTGAATAAAAGCACAATGGTCATAAAATGTATGACTAAGTTATGAAGAAAGAGTTGACATATACGACTTGACTAAGCATACAAAGTACTTGAAGTAAATTCGCACATTAATTGATAATCAGCCCAAAAAGATGGTAATTGACTTTTCTGCAGTGTTTTATATTTTAACCCCATCTTCATTAATTAATATAGTTATATAATCTTGCACGTAAGTTTAATATTTACTCATTACAGTTCCACCCACTGATTTTCTGGCACTCTTGGTTCCAAAGCTTTGCTGGTTTATCCAGCAGGCCAAGAAAGTCGGCTATGCGGATAGATGTGCTGGCTCCAGCTGGGCTGGAGTTCCAGAGCCCCGGCCGCAGGTTGCAAATTCAACCCACCGATCGGCCGTGGAAGTCCCGATGAGGTTGAGATTAGCTGCCTTGCACAGCCTAGGTGCCACATTTTCGGAGAGACTTCCAGGGCGCGGGGGATTTCTTGTGGAACCCCTAGCAACCCCTAGATTATTAAGGGGTTGGACACGTTAGAGGCAGGAAACATGTTCCCAATGTTGGGGGAGTCCAGAAATGGGGCCACAGTTTAAGAATAAGGGGTAGGCCATTTAGAACTGAGATGAGGAAAAACTTTTTCAGTCAGAGAGTTGTGAATCTGTGGAATTCTCTGCCTCAGAAGGCAGTGGAGGCCAATTCTCTGAATGCATTCAAGAGAGAGCAAGATAGAGCTCTTAAGGATAACGGAGTCAGGGGGTATGGGGAGAAGGCAGGAACGGGGTACTGATTGAGAATGATCAGCCATGATCACATTGAATGGCGGTGCTGGCTCGAAGGGCCGAATGGCCTCCTCCTGCACCTATTGTCTATTGTCTCTAGTGGCCGAATTAACAAATTGCAATTACCGACTGTTTTGCGGAAAAACGTGAGGCAAAATCGGAATGGCGGAAATAAAATGAGAAAGCGGAAACTTTCCGCCAAATCCGGAAAGGTTGGGAGGGGTGCGTGCTATATCACCAAGAATAAAAACACTCACCATGTGTATCTGTGGCTTCTGCATGGTCAGTCTGTGGGTGTTTCCACCATATGTGTCTCGCTTCAGAACAAACATCGTGACCTGTCCTTCCCCACTCATTATCACCACATAGGGATCGCACACCGCGCAGTGCATTATTGGCGAGCCCAGGTCCACAGGAATGAAGTGCAGCTGGTTCACTGGGGGAACAGAGCAAAGAGTTATTCAGAAGCAGCAAACATTGGAATGGGACCACTTCAACTAAACTGCACTGCCAGCGGCGGCAGAGTTGCTGCCTCACAAGGCTAGAGAGAGGAGTTTGATCCTGACAACGGCTGCTGTCTGTGCGGAGTTTGTATGTTCCCCCCCGTTACCGCAAGGGGTTTTCTCCAGGTGCTCTGGTTTCCTCCCACACTCCAGGTCTATAGGTTAATTGGCTTCTGCAAATTGCAAAGTGTCCCTAGCAAGTAGGATAGTGGTAGTGTGAGGGGTGATCGCTGGTTGGATATGGTGAGCCGAGGGGCCTGTTTCCATGTTGTATCTCTAAAGTAAAGTCACTGCACAGTCAAAAATGCCAACACCCCAGCTGATCTGCAATCATAGGTAACTTGGAACCAGGTTTAGAAAGTGCTCTTATGGGACAGTATCTGCCACGCAAATTACGAAATAATGACTGTATTAATATTGCCAAGGATTAAGGCTGCATCCATTGTGTGTGAGAATTTACTCACCACCTTCCAGTAAGCGAATTCCCAGCGGCGAAACCTGCACAATGTATTTATTGTCTCCGATGTTGCCTGCAAAAATGGTCGGACCCTGTGTGGCAAAACCACTGGCATCCAGCTCCATGATTTCCTGACCGGTCTGTAGGATCTGCCATTGGAAGAGGGGGAAACACAGACAAACTGGTGTGAACAGCCCTCATTGAACTAGCGTCAGGTGTGGTTCGGTGATAACTCTTCCCAGCAGCTATCTTAATGGATAGACACAAAATGCTGGAGTACCTCAGCGGGTCAGGCAGCATCTGCGCAGAAAGAGGATAGGTGACATTTCGGGTCGGGACCCCTCTTCGTGTCTGAAGAAGGGTGCCGACCCAAAGTGTCACCTATTCTCTTTCTCCAGAGATGCTGCCTGACCCACTGAGTTGCTCCTGCTGCTGTATGTGTGTCTTTGGTATAAACCAGCATCTGTAGTTCTTTATTCACAAAATGCTGGCGTAACTCAGCAGGTCAGGCAGCATCTCAGGAGAGAAGGAATGGTGACGTTTCAGTTTCGGGTCTGTAGTTCTTTGTTTCTACAGTGGCTGAATGGAGTTCGATACAGATAATGCGAGGTGTGGCATTTTGGTAAGACACCCAGGGCAGGACGTACAACCAAATGGCAGCACCCAGGGGAGTGTGCTAGAGTTATACCTAGAGGAGCAAGAACATTGTTCCATGAAAGTGGCGAGACAAGGAGATAAGATGGTACTTGGCACGCTTCCCTCCATCGGTTAGGGTACGAGCAGCGGGATGTGGGAAGTTAGGTTACAGCTGCAAAAGATGGTGTAAGACCACATTCAGAGTATTATGCAGTTATGGTTACTATACAGATGACATTAAACTTTAATGTCCAACTTTAGATATTTCCTCTGTCCCTCTCTTCCCCTCCCCCTTCCCAGATCTCCCTCTATCTTCCTGTCTCCACCTATATCCTTCCTTTGTCCCACCCCCCCTGACATCAGTCTGAAGAAGGGTCTCGACCCGAAACGTCACCCATTCCTTCTCTCCTGAGATGCTGCCTGACCTGCCGAGTTACTCCAGCATTTTGTGAATAAATACCTTCGATTTGTACCAGCATCTGCAGTTATTTTCTTAAACTGGAAGTCAAACTGACACTGCAGTTTGCTTGGGGAACAGGGACTGGCTTTCAAAGAAACCCCAAGCCCAGGTCAGTGTAGAAAACCAAAGAGGTGGGGAGCTACCATGAGATACCTGCCATTGTTCATCCTTCAACAAAAAACACTAAAGGATTTAGTCTGGTCAAATTTGACTGCCAATGCTGGCAGTCTGCAAAGTACAAATTAGCAATGAAATCTCCTCTTTTATAACAGTGATTACACTTCAAAAATGTAACTTAGAGTGCTGTAGAACAATTGAGTTTGTGAATGTCGCTACATAAGAGCAAGTGCTAGCTAACTGCTTCGTTCCTGAGGAACAATAAAGTGCACGACAGTTCACAGACCCAAAATATAAGTCTCTTTTGGGCTACACAATTGCACAAGGAACAAAATGTTATTCTTACAACACTTCAAGAGAGACAAAAAAAAAACAAATGCTGGAGCCAGCTGGTCAGATAGCAACGGTGGAGGGAAATGGACTGGATGACATTTCAGGTCAGTCTGAAGGGCTCTGACCTGGAACATCACCTGCCCATTTCCGTTCACAGTTGTTGCCTGACCCAACAGGTTCCTCCAGTGGATTTTTAAAAAAAACCTCAGGTTCCAGCACCTGCAGTCTCTCGTGTCCATGCCTCAAAGGGATAAAGGGAAGCGTAGGATGATTCAGAGAGAAATGCCTACCATTGTTGAATCCTCACGACTCAAAATGAGGAAACCATGTTTCTTCACATCATCCTCTGGAGTGACCTCTTTGGAGTCTTTCTCTGCCTTCTCGCCATCGCCCGTTTGATCCTAAGTAAAGAACAATGAGTTGAGGGTCAGAAAGAAATAGCTTGGGTTTCACGTAAACGGCAAAAAGATTTACAAGCACGTAACCAGGTTTGACTTATAGGAAGAAGCTGGATGGGCTGCATCGCTAAACTAAAGGCAGAAGAAATAGAAACAAGGAACTGCAAATGCTGGTATACAAAAAAATATACAAAGTGCTGGAGTAACTCAGCGGGGACAGGCAGCCTTTCTGGAGAACATGGATAGGCTGGGTCATTTATCCCTGGAGTGGAGGACGCTGAGGGATGACCTACAGAGGTTTACAAAACCATGCGGAACATAGATGAGATGAATAGCCAGTGTGTTTTCTCCAGGATAAGGAATCGAAAACTAGATGTTAAGGTAAGGGGGGGAATAGATTTAAAAGGGACCCAAGAGGCAACTTTTTTTTTTAAACACAGAGGGTACTGCGTATATGGAATGAGCTGCTAATAATTGTTCAACATAGGTGAATTGGCAACTGCAGTTTGCAGCAATCTGTTTGAAAAATAAAGCTAGGATTTGAAAGGTGATTTGAATGGGGCCTCCTCTACATCAGTAAGACCCAGGGCAGATTAGGCGACCACTTTACCCTCCCCAACCTGCATACCTCGTAATGGATCACTTCATTGCAAACTTTAAAATTATATCCTATAAACCAATTTTAACCTATGACATGCTTCTGTCCATTTCAAAAGAAATTGGCATGCCCTCCCAACTTTTACCACAGAATCATACAGTACAGAAACGGGCCCTTCGGCCTACCACATCACTGGGACAGAGGCTCTACCGGCTGGGAGTAAGAGCTCAAATAATCTTTTGGGTCAAAACTTGAAAGAAAAGCAAATAAGCATCGTACTGCATACCTTTGTGTTCACTTCGTCTTTCTTATCAGAGGCAATCACGGTCCACATGTCGTGGCAACCTGGAAGCTCGAAGGTCGTGACCACCTGAGCTCGGATACTTCGCTGTTTGAAGAAAAGGCACAGGTTAGCTTGCTTCATGCAGTGCTTACCATTGGGTGTCCTCTGGCGAGTAGCACCATTCTACTTTCTCTACCCACCAGGCACGGTGGGTTGTTGTCACTTTCTCTACCCACCAGGCATGTCAATTCTAAAGGACTGCTACTCAGGGATAACGTAGGTAACTTGAGGATGCAAGGAACTGCAGATGCTGGTTAACACAAAAAAAAGGACAAAGTGCTGGAGTAACTCAGCGGGTCAGACAGCATCGCTGGAGAATGTGGATAGGTGATGTGGCAGATTCTGAAGAAGGGTCCTGACCTGAAGCAACACCTCGTCCATGTTCTGCTTGATGCTGCCTGACCCGCTGACTTACTCCAGTGGTCAGTGGGGAAGTTGAGGTTTACGTTTATTATTATTGTCACATGTACACTGAAAAGCTATGTTTTGCAGACAGATTAGATATACCGTACACTGATACAATCGGTTCAAACTCACGTACAATAGGCAGAGCAAAAATGGGAATATGCAGAGTACAGTAAATAGTTCTCAACATGTAAATCGATTCTCAGGCCGAGCAGACACCATTGTTGTTATTGGGTTCTTATTGTCACATGCACCGAGATACAGTGAACATCTTCACCCTGCGTGTGCTATCCAGTCAAATCATATCGCACGAGTATAACCGAGCCGCACACAAGTACAGCAGGTAGCACAAAGAGAAAAACAGAGTGCAGAACATAATGTTAGTGTTGTAGCTTTACACATACAAAGAAAGCGCAGATTATTCTTAAATTGCAGGGTCGCAATGAAATAGGCTGGGAGATGGGAACTACGCTGATAGCTGCTACAAGTTTCTCTGGACAGACAAATAATTAGCACTGACTCCCATGATCTCTGTGGCCCAGAGTGAAATCCAGTGCTTGTTTGTATTCCTTGTAGTTGAAGGCACACTACTGTTGCTGCCATTCTAATCAGGGAAGGCAACGACACTGGAATTACCGATGTAGTAGTGGCAAGGAGGGACACAAGTCTAGAGGCAGAGGCGGCCAGGGGCAGGCTATAAACAATGGAGGGATACAAAAACGGCCATTTTAGTCTCAAGGCGCTGGTCGACAGGAAGCCCACATTGATCAGCGAGTACAGGACCTATAAACAAATGGATGCTTAGCAGAAATGTTTGAGGTAACCTCAAAAAAAGTTTTTTTTTGTGCATCAAAAGTTGTTTGTGCAGATGATTAATAAAAACACGTCACATATCCGGAAACAAAATCATGATGTTTAAAATTTAAGTTTAAGAGGCACGCCATGCAAACCATCCCAAATAAAAACACTGACAAGAATAAGGGATAGCTAGGGACACACTACAAAAGTTAAGTCCGCAGGTTTGTAGGTTAATTGACTGGGTAAATGTTTTTTAAAAATTGTCCCTAGTGTGTGTAGGATAGTGTTAGTGTGCGGGGATCGCTGGGCGGCGTGGACTCGGTGGGCCGAAAAGGCCTGTTTCCGCGCTGTATCTGAAATATAAATAAATAGGTAACAAAGACATGGATGTGCAAGCACAATAAAATCTCCCACGCCTCAAAGGCAAGAATAAAAGGTCATCTTTAGAATTCCACTACTTGTCAAAGAGTCAGTCAAGTAAAACGCCTATCCTTGGGAGTTTACAGACTTTACCAATGATCTCTGATATAGTCCTGGTAATCCCAAGCTTTAATATAGCACCGGTGACACCAGGGTCTGCCACAGTAATGTTTCACTTTAGCAGATAGTAGCTGGGTGCAAACTGACAACCAAGAGATACACAGCACGGAAACAGGCCCTGCAGCCCAATTCATCCATGCTGATCCAGGTGCCTTCCTGAGCTCATCCCACTTGCTTGCATGCGGCCCATTTCCCTCTAAGCCTTTTCTATCCATGTAGTGGATCAAATGTCTTTTAAATGTTGTCATTGTATCCATTTCCACCACCTCCTCTGGCAGCCCTTTCCACATACCCCCACCACCCTCTGTGTAATAAAACCTTGCTCTGCCAGGTCCCTTTGAAATATTTCCCCTCTTACCTTAAACATTTGTCCTTTATTTTTACACTCACCAATTCTGGGGGAAAAGACTGACCATCTGCCTTATTTATGCCCTTATAATTTTCAGCACCTCTGTTAGGTCATCGCTCAGCCTCCTTCAGTGTAACTGGGAGGTTGATGCAGACTCAGTGAGCTGTGGGACCGGTTTCTGTGCTGTATCTTTATATCAAACAGCTATGACTTTAGTGAATGCCGGCGGAGGCATGGAAACAAAATGGCCTCAAATTCTCCGGGACTGGTGCAAATCACGACAAAACATTGCAGTTAAGATCAGCTAATACAGTTCAAACTCTCCATCGATTCTGTGCTTTTCCAGATCAGTCGAGGCTCTATTTAAATAATCTCTTGTCACTCGTTATGGGAATAGCTGTTCTTATAATCTGAGAAATCTGTGGGATGAACAAAGTCCATAGAGGGTTAGAAGGTTAGAAAGAAGAGAAGAGATAAATCACGGAGTGGAGAAGTAAGAGGTTCTATGGTTTTGGTCTGGAAACTGCACTTTGGAGAAAAGAGATGAGCACTGGTTTTAGCATACTTATGAAATAACAAATGCAAATGGACAGAGACTGGCAGATACTGACCAAGCTTTGCATCTGACATACTCTAAGTTGAGAGCAACCCATTACCTGCAGAACGGAGAGTGCGCCATTCTTCCCGTATCCCGAACATACAACTATCTCCAGGTCAGGTTCGGGGTTATTCTGAAACTAAAATTGAATTGAAAGGTTAAACGAAATGCAACCAGGACATAATGTAAGAAAGAACACATGCGTAACCTATGCTCAGAAACACTGTATTGGTCTGCCCCCTACACTGCAGAATTGACTGTAGCTATTTGGTTTACCTATGCCCCTCATGATTTTATAAACTTCCATAGTCACTTTTCCGCCTCTTGCGCTCCAGGGAGAAAAGACCAGCCTATCCTCATAAGTTAATACGGCCAGATCCAATAATATTTTTGTAAATCTATTTTTGCACTGCTCCAGTTTAACAAACATTCTTCTTAGCAACCAATTCTCACTCACCTCTTCGGAAAGGAAGGCAGGTTCTCCCATTGAAGCATTTACACAAGGACCAACGTTCAATATGCTGTCACAGACCTGCGGGAGAACAGTAGGTGAACTACTCAGTCATCAGGGTAACTGGAACTCTGGCAGATTTTCAAAACACAATCAGTACATGCACCGCGATTCAAGTTGTGAGTTTAAGCCTACACTGTGGCAAGAACATATAACACAGCCTTACACAACATCATCCCTAACATCAAAAGCATTGACATGAGACGTTGCCTCAAGAAGGCGGCATCCATCATTGAGGATTTTTTTAGATTTAGAGATACAGATTTAGAGATACAGCGCGGAAACAGGCCCTTCGGCCCACCGAGTCCGCGCCGCCCAGCGATCCCCGCACATTAACACTATCCTACACACACTAGGGACAATTTTTACATTTTACCCAGTCAATTAACCTACATACCTGTACGTCTTTGGAGTGTGGGAGGAAACCGAAGATCTCGGAGAAAACCCACGCAGGTCACAGGGAGAACGTACAAACTCCGTACAGATGGCGCCTGTAGTCAGGATCGAACCCGAGTCTTAGGCGCTGCATTCGCTGTAAGGCAGCAACTCTACCGCTGCGCCACCGTGCCGCACGATCCCCACCACCTGGGCCATGCCCTGCTACCATCAGGCAGGAGCTACAGAAGCCCATGTCCCACACCAAGTTCAGAAACAGCTCCTTTCCTGTAACCATCAGGTTCTTGAACCTGTAAACCCCTAATCCTATTCGAGCAACAGAACGCTGAGAAGCACCTCTTGCACCACCATGGTCTTGGTTTTGAATTGTATATATTTTTGCGCTCATGTCTTTTTTCTGTTTGCACAGCCTTTTTTCTTTTCATGGTAGAAATTTCACTAAGGACTTAGGGTTTTTTTTTTTTTGCAATAGTATTGTGGTTATTAATTTAATGATTTTTTGTTTACCATATATTCTCTAAGCGTATTATGTGACAGGCTAAAGCTGCTGTAAGTAAGGATTTCATTGTTCCACTGTCGGTACATATGACTAAACATTTTTAACTTTTGAATTTGTGTGTGATTAATGTGTAATTAATGTTTTAGTGTGCTGAGTCTGTTTGCCTGTGCAAGCAAGATTTTCATTGTATTTGTACCTCACTGCATTTGTTGATTTGACAATAAACATCTCGAAGGCTTCTCAAGGAGACAATGTATGTGCTGTTATGTTTGTGTGCCATTGTATGTTCGTTCTTAGTACCTGAACTGATGTACAGCACTTTGGTCAACGTGGGTTGTTTTTAAATGTGCTATACAAATAAAATTGACTTGACTTGACTTGACAATTCAATGTATCTGACAAAACATGTGAAATAAACGGAGGGAAATGGAACTGTGCATCTGACCTTTTTATACCAAGCTGTCTGTTACCAAATGATAAAAACATAATCAAAATATGAGGAAGACCCTGGGGAGAAATGGAAATGGTGCTGGTCCATTCTGATACAACCCATGCACCGCGCTCCACAGTGCAACTAGTGATCTTGACAACATTTGTTGCGCCTTCGTAGACTCTGCCAGGATCTCAAACACCCCTTTCTGCTCCACAGTTCCACTCAGTGCCGGAAGCGAGTGATCCTTCAGCAGGATCATCAACAATGAAGATTGAGTGCCCAACCCGTCTCCTCCCGGTCACCTCCGTGGTGACTCTGCAAAAAGAACAATTCGGCACAAGGAAATGGGGCCCCTTCTGACACGCAGAGAATGTGTTCAAAGTTTTGCATGCCATTTTAAGACCACCGTGGCACAGTAGAGTTGCTGCCTTACAACACTTACAGTGCCAGAGACCCGGGTTCAATCCTGACATGGGGTACTGTCTGTACGGAGTTTGTACTTTTGCCCCGTGACCGCGTGGGTTTTCTCCGAGATCTTTGGTTTCCACCCACACTCCAAAGCCGTGCAGGTTTGTAGGTTAATTGGCTTGGTATCAATGTAAATTGTCCCTAGTGCGTGTAGGATAGTGTTGGTGTGCGGGGATCACTGGTCAGTGCAGACTCGGTGGGCCGAAGGGCCTGTTTCCATGCTGTATCTCTAGACAAAATTAAACTACACCAGCAGGATTTCAAAACCTCTATGACACCGGACAGGTCATGTCCTACCTCAAAGGAATAGGTGGCCAGCTGAGTGCCGGACTGGGCCTCGTTCCCATACACTTCAATCTCGTCCATGTCATCCAGCAGAGAAACATCGCCAGCTGCAACATTAAATGCAAGAGTTACCAGCGAGTTAGAATCTATCCACTTTCTTCCCGTGAAGTATTCACCACTACCCCAGCCCAACCATCCAACAGCAAGACATGTCATTCTGCAGCAGAATGGCATAGCTTGAACATTTTTGGTGTAGGTCAGGATGTATGGTGTAGGGTTAAGGATGGTGGAATGGGAGAAAATGGGAGGTTTACTGGGGGAAAACGTGGGGAAAAAAGGGTGTAAACCTATGAACTACAGATGTCATTTTGAGTAAGAAGCACCCCAACCCAAAATGCCACCAATCTATGTTCTCCAGAGTTGCTGCCTGATCCACTGAATCACTTTGTTATTTTCCTCAGTCATTTTAACCGTGGTGAAAGGAAATGTTTTAGAGGTAACAATCAGGGACATAACTAGTTGTTAATCTTGACATGTAGATTGATCAGAGAAAGCAGTATGGATTTGTTAAAGACAAGATAGACACAAATGCTGCAGTGACTCAACGGGCCAGGCAGCATCTCAGGAGAGAAGGAATGGGTGACGTTTCGGGTCAGAACCCTTCTTCAGACTGATGTCAAGGGGGGGGGGGGCGGGACAAAGATAGGATGTAGTTGGAGACAGGAAGACCGTGGGAGAACTGGGAAGGGGGAGAGGGAAGAGAGGGACAGAGGAACTATCTAAAGTTAAAGAAGTCAATGTTCATACCGCTGGGGTGTAAACTGCCCGAGTGAAATATGAGATGCTGTTCCTCCAATTTGCGCTGAGCCTCACTATGACAATGGAGGAGGCCCATGACAGAAAGGTCAGACTGGGAGTGGGAGGGGGAGTTGAAGTGCTGAGCCACCGGGAGATCAGGTTGGTTAAGGCAGACTGACCGAAAGTGTTGAGCGAAACGATCGCCGAGCCTGTGTTTGGTCTCGCTGATGTAGAGAAGCTGACATCTGGAACAGCGGATACAATAGATGAGATTGGAGGAGGTGCAGGTGAACCTCTGCCTCACCTGGAAAGACTGGGATGGATGGAGTCCTTGGATGGAGTCGAGGGGGAAGGTAAAGGGACAGATGTTGCATCTCCTGCTGTTGCAGGAAAAGTACCTGGAGAGGGGGTGGTTTGGGTGGGAAGGGACGAGTGGATCAGGGAGTTACAGAGGGAACAGTCTCTGCGGAACACAGAAAGGGGTGGGGATGGGAAGATGTGGTCAGTGGTGGGATCCCGTTGGAGGTGATGGAAATGTTGGAGGATAATTTGTTGTATACGACAGCTGATGGGGTGGAAGGTGAGGATAAGGGGGACTCTATCCTTGTTCCATGGTGTAAGAGTGGAGCTGCAGGATATAGAGGAGACCCTAGCGAGAACCTCATCTATAACAGAAGAGGGGAACCCCCGTTTCCTAAAGTGTGCAGTATCAAGTTCGCCGGCACTGACGATTTGAAAGTACTCCTCAGACAGAAAACAGCCACAGGTCCCAGAGATACTCACCAATCCAGCCGGCCGACAAATCCAAACGCTTCTTTTTATTGGGAGGTTCATCCTGAGGGACAAAACAAACCAAAACGGCTAGAGATATTGGTCAGGAAAATAGTCCTCTTCTATTATTGACCAATTTTTCCCTGTGGTATCAGTGAGCACCCCACCTTTTCCCACGCACTACCTTTATTGGGAAGAGTCCACTGAGAGGAGACACATGGAACTAGCTTGGATAGACATCTTGATAAGCATGGGTGAGTTGGGCTGAAGTGCCTGTTTCTGGGATGCATGACTCCATGAGTCACTGCAACTGCACGGATGCCCTCTGCGATTGGGCCCCAAGAAGCCGATCTTCAAGGTTATTGTGAACGCAGAGAATCAAAACGATATTCAACTGGAAAAAAATTACCCTCCAAACTCAGTCTTTTGGGCGGACACTCTCACACTGAACCATCTGGCATAGAAGGTGGCCATTCAGCCTGTCATGTTTGCCCTGACTCTTTGAACGCCCCATGCAGTTAATTCCTCTTCCCTGTCCCTTCCTTATAGCCTGGACTATATTCCCTTTGTACTTTTCCAACTTTGCGCCCACCACCATCCCCAGCTGTGCATTCTCGGCCCCACTGCTCTCCGTGTAGAAACCTTGCCCGGCACATCTCCATTAAACTCTCCTCATAGCATTGCCCTCTAGTGCTCCATTTTCATCCTGGGGGAAAAGGTTCTGGCTGTCTATCCGATCGATGCCAGGTAATTATTGGAAACACTGAACTTTGCATTTATCTCTGCAAAACAATCATTTCATAATGAAATTCTTCTTGTTGCCTCTTTAATTAATAGGGAGTTAATACAGTATTGAAAGTTCTGTTTGATAACCATGTCAAAAAACTAAAACGTCCGGGCAGAAAAACATTGTCCCCGCATTGACGACAAACATTTCCAAGCCAAGACTACTTCCCCGTTGACAAACACTGGAATTTAGAAGGATGAGAGGAGATCTTATCGAAACGTATAAGATTATTAAGGGGGTGGACACGTTAGAGGCAGGAAACATGTTCCCAATGTTGGGGGAGTCCAGAACAAGGGGCCACAGTTTAAGAATAAGGGGTAGGCCATTTAGAACTGAGATGAGGAAAAACTGTTTCAGTCAGAGAGTTGTGAATCTGTGGAATTCTCTGCCTCAGAAAGCAGTGGAGGCCAATTCTCTGAATGCATTCAAGAGAGAGCTAGATAGAGCTCTTAAGGATAGCGGAGTCGGGGGGTATGGGGAGAAGGCAGGAACGGGGTACTGATTGAGAATGATCAGCCATGATTACATTGAATGGCGGTGCTGGCTCGAAGGGCCGAATGGCCTCCTCCTGCACCTATTGTCTATTGTCAACGCGAGCAGAGGTAAATTACACAACATATTTAATACCTGCTTCTCCCGATCTCTTCCAACGTCCATTGGAGGTTCCTGCAGCTTCTCGATATATCTAAGTAAAAGCGAATTCCCCAAACGGGATCCAAGGAACAGATAGCCTGGCTCCAGTGTGGTCATCTGTGAACACAGAAGGGTCAGCTTAGCACAGAGAAAGCAACCCACAGCCATGCATTGCTCAACTACCAGGATTCATGATAAAGCCCATGACACCCCCCAGGGTGGGGACCCCGCCCAGAGTGGGACACCTCCCCCCACTGGAGTGGGATGTCTGAGGCAGACCAGACCACTGCAGGCTCACAGGGGTACAGCTCTCCTGAATAGCCGCAGGAAGGAAATTGGCAGATGATGAAACCCCTTCAACCAGAATAGTAGGGCCTAAAAGCGCCAAGTCTTCCTTCAGGAAGACAACTTGGTTTAAGGAAAGAAAAACACAAAGTGGCGGAGGAACTCAGCGGATCAGGCAGCATCTCTGGAGAATATGGATAGGTGACGTTTCTGGTCTTCTTGTGTCTGGAAGGATCCCACCTAACCATGTTCTCCAGGGATGCTGCCTGACCTGATGAAATACTCCAGCACTAGATGTGTCTTATTTTGAAACCCAGCATCTGCAGCTACTTGTTTTCTCTTTGGCATACCTAGGCCTACTGTTATTTCTCGTCTGAATGCTGCAGAATGCTTTGAGCCCACCTCAGAGAGACTTCCAAAGAATGCAAGAGCCATCAATAAAACAGGGTGTTTGAGCAGGACCCGACTATTTACCCCCTTTACTCTGCAATCTCACTCATTCACGCCACAAATACCTGGACTAATTTGCTGTATCAGACAAGAGAATCGATCACACCAGGTCTTGAGAGCTCCCACTGTCCCCAATCACCGGAGTTATTTTGGGGAAAGGGTTTCAGATTTGTAGCCTTTGTGTGAACGTTTTGCTCTTAAGCCTCTCCTCTAATATCATCCATCACACCTCACCAATTCAGCAGATAGCTTCCCCGTCAGATGTTGCAAAATGTTAAACTACTTGGGTCAGATAACCCTCAATCTCTGAAACACCAACCAATGTCACTAAATCCCTGCAGTAACTTACAAATAACTTGATCAGACTGTCCTCAAACTCCTGAACTTAAATCAACAGACACATCACCGCATTAGAGGAGTATGGCAGAATTTGTACATCAGATCAGCACTTCAGTGGAATTTCTCCACACAGGGGGGGGGGGGGTAGGTAAAGCTGGAAAAGAGGGGGGGGACGAGACAAATTTGGCAAGTATCGAGGGGGATACAGGCAGGGGGAGGGAAGAGAGCAATTGGCAGATAGGTAGAGCAAATGACAAATGCTGGAGCTTAACAGGAGACAAAAGAGTATCAGATAAGGAGAGAAGGAATCAGAATTTAAAAAAATATTGGCCAAGTTTGTATACATACAAGGAATTTGACGGTGGTTTGCTCGCACATACTAAAAACACGATAAAAACATGATATGCAGCAGGCAATTAAAAATAAAACAGACAAAAAAAAATAAAGGGGAGAGAAATGTAAAGGAGGGATATGGGTGGAAGGGGAAGGGGGGACAGTAAAAGGGAAATGGTGGAGATGGGAGGCGAGTGTACACGGGAGGAGAAAGGAACAGGGTCACTGAGGGTGTGGGGGGGGGGTGGAAGATGGTGGGTTAAATGCGTACCCACTGGGGCGGGGGAAGGAAAGGGGTTATGGCGTCTATTAGTAAGTTATCTAAAAGAGCAGATGATCAGAATGAGTATGAATGTTAAAACTTACACAGGTTGTAAGGACGCTAGCTGCTGCCTTGTCGAAGTGGAAGGCACGGACACTCCTCATTCCATCAGTTATCAGCGTCAACACATAGCTGTGGGAATCGAACAACGGTATCTGCTTAGATGTTGCAACGCACAGCACAGGGACATTGGAAAAAGGTTGCAAGAGTAAGCCTCCACCTCTAGAGAGCCTGCCCCGACATTCAACATGAAAGATCAACCCCCTCATGCCAGGAATGATAATGATGAGCGCTAATGATACTTACATTTCGCCTCCTTTTAAGGAAATGACCATCTTGTCGTAAGACACAAAGGCAGCCTGAGCACAGTCCAGCATAATCTTCACCCCTTCCTGAATCCCTGGAGGATATATACACATACACACATTCAGAGCAACGATTTCTGTATTGGCTCACAGCTAACATGGTAAAGTACAAGAAGTCACAGTTATATGACCAATATTCACCACAGTGACAATTATCTATTCCTCATTACTATTAATCATTCCACCTCTGAGCCTATTCATCCACAGTAACCGGTGACATATTAAATTCCAATCTGATCCCAAATTACCATAGGCTTCTTTCGGAAGACAAGCACATAATGAAGAAAGGAAGGAGGCAAAAGATAGCAGATAACATAAAACAAGCTATTTATGAACCAGTTAGTCTAACACCCAATGTCAAGAAATTATTGGAGTCTTTAATTAAGGAAAGAATGACTGATCACCTTGAATACATTCAATTGATTACGTTTAATGAAAATGTTAAGAGCGCTAAAAAATGATAACAAAATGAGCAAATTATTGCGTTTAAAGAATTTCAAACCAAACCTTTATTTCAAGATACCTTTCAATTCAATCCATGTGTTAAGGATGAATGCAGTAACTTACAGGCATTCATTGAAGAGCAGAAATTTGACACGTGTCCAATGACCCTCCAGAGCATGAGACACAGAGCTGCAGCATGAGATACAGCACATAAACAGGCCCTATGGAGCGACGTCCACACCAATCAAGTTGCCAATTAAGACTAGTCCTCTTTGCCTGCATTTGGCCTGTATCCTCCAAATCTTTCCGATCCATATATCAGTCCAAATGTCTTTTGAAAGTCATTTTCAAGAGAGTTAGATTTAGCTCTTAGGGCTAAGGGAATCAAGGATATGGGGGAAAAAGCCGGAATGGGGCACTGATTTTGGATGATCAGTCATGATTATATTAAATGGCGGTGCTGGCTTGAAGGGCCAAATGACCTACTCCTGCATCTATTTTCTATGTTTCTAGGTAATTGTATCCGCTTCTATAACTTCCTCTACCAGATACGGACTACCCTCTAAGTGAAAAATTGGTCCCTCTTAAATCTTTCCCCTCTCATCTTTAGTTTATAACCTCTAGTTATGGAATCCTCTACACTGGATACAAGACTGAGTATTCACTTTATAAATGCCCCTCATTATTTTGTATTCTACAATAAGGTTACCTATTAGTCTTTTCTGCTCTAAAGAAAAAAACTCCAAGACTACCCAGCCTCTCCCCATTACTCAAGCCCACAAGCCCAGTTAACATGCTGGTGAATTTTCTCCACACCCTTTCTATACCTTTATTCGGCATTCTGTATATTCCCCTTTGTTCTATCTATTGTACTTGATTTTATCTATGTAGGGTACATCTGACCTGTTTGCATAGCATGCAAAACAAAGCTTTTCACTGCACCTCGGAAGACATAACAATAATAAACCTTTCCTTGATCATCATTGCTTTTCTGCATATCTTTCATTCATTTGTCCTTCGTACCTTCAATATCTCTCGTTTCCCTTTCCTCCTCACACTCCGTCTGAAGAAGGGTCTTGAGGCGAAACGTCACCTATTCCATTTCTCCAGAGATGCTGCCTGACCCACTGAGTTACTCCAGCTTTTTGTGTCTGTCTTCAATAGTAAATTTCAACCTGGGTGACTAGAACGGCACGCAGTTCGCCAACTGTGGTCTCAGCAATGACTTGCACAACTGATCACCATGTCCCAACGTTTGTAATGTCTACCCTTCCCCATGAAGGCAAGCATACCGAAAGCCTTCTTCACCACCCAGTCCACCTGGTATTTATTCACAAAATGCTGGAGTAACTCAGCAGGTCCGGCAGCATCTCAGGAGAGAAGGAATGGGCGAAGTTTCGGGTCGAGACCCTTCTTCAGACTGAAGTCAGGGGGGCGGGACAAAGGAAGGATATAGGTAGAGACAGGAAGATAGAGGGTAAACTGGGAAGGGGAAGAGAGGGACAGAGGAACTATCTAAAGTTGGAGAAGTCAATGTTCATACCACTGGGCTGCAAGCTGCCCAGGCGAAATATGAGGTGCTGTTCCTCCAATTTCCGGTGGGCCTCACTATGGCACTGGAGGAGGCCCATGACAGAAAAGTCAGACTGGGAATGGGAGGGGGAGTTGAAGTGCTCAGCCACCGGGAGATCAGATTGGTTAACGCGGACCGAGCGCAGGTGTTGAGCGAAGCGATCGCCGAGCCTGCGTTTGGTTTCGCCGATGCAAATAAGTTGACATCTGGAGCAGCGGATGCAATAGATGAGGTTGGAGGAGGTGCAGGTGAACCTCTGTCTCACCTGGAAAGACTGCTTGGGTCCACCTGAATCACCATTTTCGGGGGAACCATGTGCCAGGAAAGCCAAAACGACATGAAGAGATAACTTACGGAGCGGGAAGGCCGTTGTGCCATTGGTCAAACTGTTCAGGGAGACTCCGTAGGGCGGGACACTCTGGTTGAGGTACAGCAGTGCGTTCACAGCAAAGATGACCACGCCACCTGCAAAATGGAGGCAATTGACATCACACTGACAGAAAAATAAGGCATTGGAATAACATAGGACAAATAACACGGCAAAGTTATCAAACTATGAAGCCGTGCCGTGTGCATGTGCTGTGTGTTAGTCAACAGGAATCATCGACCGAGAAAAATAAAGAACACTACTGGAAACCTGAAATATTGTGCTTTTAGTTAGAATGTCGGAACATGCAACTACAGATGCTGGTATGCACAGGCCATCAGTCTGAAGAAGGGTCCCAACCTGAAATGTCACCTATCCACATTGCGCAGAGATGCTGCCCTGACCCACCGAGTTACTCCAGCACTTAGTGCCTTGTCTCTAGCTAGAACAAGGACCAGCCTAAATTTGAGGAACACTAACACTAATGCATTGCAGATCTATGGACTCAATATTGGATTTAGGCATCTCAGGTGACTCACTTTCTTTGTCTTTATCAGACATATTATTCCGTGGTTATTTACCTGTAACATTAACTCGGCTCACTCCTCTACAGTTGAATCTTCCCCCATTATTCCCCAAGCTGTACATTCTATAGAGCAATCACGGTGTAAAATTTTTCATTATGTCATCTTTGGTTCATTCACCAATCACTTTCCCTGATCTTTACACCAATGGGAACAATTTCTTTCTACCAACTTTATCCCTTCAGGATCTTAACTGCTCCTATCAGAACTCCTGTAAGCTTCCTCTTTTTCAAGGACAATAATTGTTCCAGTCCATCCACATTTAGTTTAGTTTAGAGATACAGCGCGGAAACAGGCCCTTCGGCCCACCGGGTCCGCGCCGACCAGCGATCCCCACATATTAACACTACCCTACACACACTAGGGACATTTTTTTACATTTACCAAGCCAATTAACCTACATACCTGTGCGTCTTTGGAGTGTGGGAGGAAACCGAAGATCTCGGGGAAAACCCACGGAGGTCACTCTGTACAGTAGTCGGGATGGAACCCGGGTCTCCGGCGCTGCATTTGCTGTAAGGCAGCAACTTTGCCGCTGCGCCACCATGCCAACCTACATATATCAAGTCCCTTATCTGTGGAATTACAGCCTCACATATTTCCTAAAGTGAGGTGCCAAAAACTGACTGCACCAGTGTTTGCTGACTGAAATTAATTGAAAGATACAGCATGGAAACAGGCTCTTCGGCCCACCGATTCCATGCCAACTTTCATTCACACTAGTTCTATGTTATCCCACTTTCTCACCCACTGTCTACACACCAAGAACAATTTACAGAGGCCAATTAACCTACAAACCCTCCTGGGGTGGGATGTGGGAGGAAACCGGAGCACCCGGAGGAAACTCAGAGCCACAGGGAGACTGTGCAAACTCCACACAGATAGCACCAGAGGTCAGGATCAAACCCGGGACCCTGGTGCTGTTAGGCAACAGTTGCGCATTGTGCCAATTTTTAATTAAGTTTAGTTTAGAGATACAGCGCAGAAACAGACGCTTTGACCCACCGTGTCCGCACCAAACAGCAATCACCCCATATACTAGCTCCGTCCTACACACTGGGGACAAATGACAATTTTACCAAAGCCAATTAACCCATGTCTTTGGAGTGTGGGATGTAACTGGAGCACCTGGAGAAAACCCATGCAGGTCACGGGAGAACGTACAAACTCGGTAAAGAAAGCACCCCTGGCCAGGATCGAACCCGGTTCTCTGGCGCTGTAAGGCAGAAACTCTGCCAATGTGCCACTCCAATGTTTGGAAGTTTTTGACCAGGACCCTCTGCAATTTCCGCCTTCACTTCCCTCAGCATCCTGGGATGCATCCCATCTGCACCAGGTGGTTTACCCACTGCAAGGTCAGCAACCCTTTTCAGTCCCTCCTCTTTATTAACTGTTAGCACATCGGGAATCCCACTTTCATCTTCCCTTGCCAAGACTCTGTCACATCATCTTTGTGCGTCCTTTCTCGTGCTCTTGGTCTCTTACTCCTTATGTTTAACTTCCCCTGTGAGTTTTCTTAATCAGCCTGGATTTCGTTTGTACTAACAACCTGGCAACTGCTCTTTTTTCCCTCCTACTGTTTTCACTCTGCAGCTTTTTTTAAAAAAACTGCGACCAGGAAGTGAAGGCATTTGTCTGGTGATTACTTGAAATGGACTGGTTTCAGTTTCCCAGTCATCTATTGCAGGAACACACACCAGATTTTCACACTGGTCTATTTTCCATCTGTGAAGATGATGTTTTATTTGAAGCCAAAAATAGTTTAGGAGTGAACTGCTGACTAATTCACTTTAAAATTAAGACATGACAAGGTCTTTCATGCAATACACTAGTGGCCATGAAAATAAAACAGGTTAGGATAAAAAGTAATGATTACATAAGCTCGAGTAATCAACTGGTACATTGTAAATGAACAAAAAACACGCACACGCGCACACACATCAAATCCTCACAGGCACAGATGGAATCAGATCAAAGCTGTGCAGACATGCCACATCTGAATAGTAATGGACAATTAATCAGCTAACGGAAGGAGGCTCCAAGAACATCTCCATTGTCTACAACGGCAGCGTGCCCAGTGCGAAAGATAAGGCATCTGCAACCGTGTACAGCCAGAAGTGCCGAGTGACTGATCTAAAGCTGCCTCCTGTCAAGAATGGTTCCCTCACCGAATCCAGTCTTCATCCACTCTGGGTAATCCAGAAACAATTTACAGCATCGGCAAAAACGATAGAACAAACTGACTTTTCGGGTGCAGTGCACTCCAGAACTAGCTGCCCCTCTAGCCAAGCTATTCCATAGAGTCAATCAGCATGGAAACGGGCCCTTCGGCCCACCTCGCCCATGCCGAACAAGATGTCTAGCTGAGCTAGTCCCATTTGCCCGTGTTTGGCTCATGTCCCTCTAAACCTTTCTTATCCATGTACCTGGTCAAATACCTTTTGGATGTTGCACCCACCTTGAAACCTTTCTTTGGCATCTTATTCTATATACCCACCACTTGTATGATAAATCGAAGGTATTTATTCACAAAGTGCTGGAGTAATTCAGCAGGTCGGGCAGCATCTCGGGAGAGAAGGAATGGGTGACGTTTCGGGTCGAGACCCTTCTTCAGAAGGGTCTCGACCCGAAACATCACCCATTCCTTCTCTCCCGAGATGCTGCCCGACCTGCTGAGTTACTACAGCACTTTGTGAATAAATACCTTCGATTTGTACCAGCATCTGCAGTTATTTTCTTATACTACTTGTATGATAAAGTTGGCCCTCACATCCCTTTTAAATCTTTCTTCTCTCACCTCTCTTCCCTCGAGTTTTAGACTCTCCTAACCTGGAAAAAAAATCTGTGACCTTCTCCATGTCCCTCATAATCTTGAACACCTCTATAAGGTCACCCCTCAGCCACCTTTTCTCCAGGGAAAATAGCTCCAATCTCTCCTCCAACTCAAGCCTGCAAGTCCAGGTGAAATTCTCACGAATCTCTTCTGCACCCTTTCCAGCTTAATGACATCCTTCCTGTAGCTGGGCGACCACAACCCCACACAGTAGTCCAAGTGCAGTCTAACCAATAACTTGTACGTTACTTCCAAGAAGGTCACATCACCTTTCCCTATCCGTGTACCTGTCCAAATGTGTTAAAAACTGTACCTGCCTCAACTCCCTCCTCTGGCAGCTTGTTTAACATATCCATCACCCTCATTCAAAGACTGTTTAGATTGAAACACGGTGCCTGAGGCTGATAATCTCCCAACATTTAAAAAGTAACTGGACGACACATGAATTAAAAAGGCAAATGCTACTTTATAGGGTTAGAGTATTGTGTGGGAAGGAACTGCAGATGCTGGTTTAAGACTGAAGGGTCTCGACCCGAAACACCACCCATTCCTTCTCTCCAGAGATGCTGCTTGTCCCACAGAGTTACCCCAACTTTTTGTGTCTATCTTAGGATTATGGTATTGATGTATAATCACAGCATGAGTATCCTATGGCAAGTGGGTCTCCTTTGGGTGTTGGGTGTTGAGCCTGGAGTGAGTTGGAGGAGCGAATCTGGTTGCTTTACCTCTCTTAATATCTGGAGCCGCGAATGGAAATGGAATAAATGGGTAATCATCTGGAGTAAACATTGTTCAAAGCATCCAAGCGAGTTAGCAAGAGTTATCAATAAGAGATTTAAAAATCACGTGTCAGGATTGCATCTCCATTTTAGTTTAGAGATACAACGCGGAAACAGGCCCTTCGGCCCACCGAGTCCGCACCGACCAGCAAACCCCGCACATTAACACTCTCCTCCGCACACTAGGGACAATTTACACTCATACCAAGTATATAAACCCAAGTCAATTATCCTACAAATCTGTACGAGTTTGGAGTGTGGGAGGAAATCGAAGATCTCTGAGAAAACCCACACGGTCACGAGGGAGAACGTACAAACTCCACACAGACAAGCACCCGTGGTCAGGATGGAACCCGGGTATCTGGCACTGCAAGTGCTGTGGGGCAGCAACTCTACCACTGCTCCACCTGTTACATTGACCCTGCAGAGTGCTGTTTGGTGAAGCGCTAGTCAAGATATTACTGCTCGCTGTTGCCGACATACATGCACAAAGACGCAGACAATGTCACAACGTCACCCATTGCCTTGTGTGGTCACTTGCTCACCTATGGGCTTCGGTACGGCCAGGGCCTGGGTGCAGTCGAATGGTAGGTTGCTCAAAGACCAGATGACAGGATGGACCTTCTGCATGATGTTCAGAGAGATGGCCACAATACTGCAGGTGTCCTGTCGCACTGCCACTCGACTGCAGGCAAAGGACAAAATATAATGAAGAACACATTCCGTATGGTATTTTTAAACTATTCACCTGAAAATATCAGAATCAGGTAATGTATCCAACGAAAACAAACCATTTTAGCAGAATACCCAAGTGCTGCGAAATACAAACAAATCGAGTTGGAGTTTCCAATCACAGACAATTGAAAACTCAGGAGCCCAATCCCAACTTCCAACACTCAATCCGTAGACCGCAAGTCACGACTCTTCAAAAAACTCATTCAAGCTTTTCCAATGTGATGAGAACTTTGGTCTAAACCACGTATTGTACTAACTTTCCCAATTTATTTCTCAAAGCTATGATTTCCCAATGCTGGTAACCTCCTCTATACGCAATCACATCTGTCTGGTCATCTTGTAACCAGAATTGTGGAGCACACAGAATCACACACAGCATGGAAGCAGACTCTTCTGCCCATGCCAACCATCAAGCACCCATCAACATTAACGCATTTTTATACTCTCCACATTCTTATCAACTTCCCCACGATTCTGCCACTCACAACATTAGGGGAAACTACACAGTGACCAATTAACGTACCTGTTGCTACTCACATCACTGTCATAGAGTGATACAGTGTGGAAACAGGCCCTTCGGCCCAACTTGCCCACACCGGCCAACATGTCCCAGCTACACTAGTCCCACCTGCCTGCGCTTGGTCCATATCCCTCCAAACCTGTCCTCTCCACTGTTCTTACTAATTGTCCCCATTAACCACTGTTAATCTATTCTGCTATCTTTACCAATCTGTGTACATTAAACTTCTAGATCCCTTTGTTCTATCAATATTCTGTCATGTATTGTATGGTGTCTTGTTGTTATAGACCAGTTAGTCTGACATCAGTGGTGGGGAAGATACTGGAGTCAATTATAAAAGACAAAATTGCAGAGCATTTGGATAGCAGTAACAGGATCGTTCCGAGTCAGCATGGATTTACGAAGGGGAAATCATGCTTGACTAATCTTCTGGAATTTTTTGAGGATGTAACTAGGAAAATGGACAGGGGAGAGCCAGTGGATGTAGTGCACCTTGATTTTCAGAAAGCCTTCGACAAGGTCCCACATAGGAGATTAGTGGGCAAAATTAGAGCACATGGTATTGGGGGTAGGGTTCTGACATGGAGAGAAAATCGGTTGGCAGACAGAAAGCAAAGAGTGGGGATAAATGGGTCCCTTTCAGAATGGCAGGCAGTTACTAGTGGGGTACCGCAAGGCTCAGTGCTGGGACCGCAGCTATTTACAATATACATTAATGACTTGGATGAAGGGATTAATGACTTGGATTATCATTTTCAATTTGAAAACTAATGTTTCCTCTCCTGAGGTTCTTGGGCCTGAAATTTTAACTCTTGCTTTTTCCACAGATGTTGCCTGATCTGATTAGTGTTTCCAGCATTTTTCATTGTTATTTAAACACAGTCTGGAATTCTCAACCGATGCCTTAGTGGCCAAAATGTGTGAAGAGGGAGACACTGCATGTAGATTTGTGAGATTGCATTGGTGAATATTTGACATAGACAGGATTTACAGGATTCATAAGAGGAATAGATCAGGTGGATGCAGTCTCTTGCGTCGAGGTCCAGAGGACATTGGTTTAAGGTGAAGGAGAAAAGGTTTAATAGGAATCTGAGTGGTACCTTTTTCACACATAGGGCAGTGGGTGCATGGAACCAGCTGCCAGAGGAGGTAGTTGAGGCAGGGACTATCCCAAAGTTGAAGAAACAGTTGGACAGGTACATGGATAGGATAGGTTTGGAGGAATGTGTACCAAACGCGGGCCGGTGGGACTAGTGTAGCTGGGAATGTTGGCTGGTGTGGGCCGAAGGGCCTATTTCCACGTTGGATCACCCTATGACAGCTTGAAACTGAACTGGACCTGGTCGCCAAACTGTCTTCACCATAGCCGAGGTGCCTAAGCAAGTAACCAAGGGGGGACATATCAGAATCTATATTTGACTCATGGTGTAACTCGTGCATTACTGACTAAAATACATCTGCAATTGGTGGGTTTGAGCTCAACTTGGCCTTTGCAATAATTTGAATTCATACACATAGAATGGTCACTTCGGGGAAGTAGTTGAATGTTGCCCACACCCAGTGAACATCACAAATCAAAACTTATGGGCAAAGTTGGAAACAAAAAGGCAGCACTTGAATACAATCATTCTCTGTTCATCAGAGAAGATTGCGTGGAGCAATTGACAAGAACATATGCACAAAACAGTCATGTTAGATTCAGTGTTAAAACTAGTCAATTGAATTATGACTTGGAATGAAAATCCTCCTTGTCAGACAATGCGACAACGCGGATCACTCAACCTAATGAAGGACAAGGACGCTGGAACCCGAAACGTCACCCATTCCTTCTCTCCTGAGATGCTGCCTGACCTGCTGAGTTACTCCAGCATTTTGTGAAATAAATACCTTCGATTTGTACCAGCATCTGCAGTTATTTTCTTACAAGGATGCTAGAGTAAATCAGCGGGTCAGGCAGCATCCCTGGAGGACATGAATTCCCGGAATGGCGGGACTATCATATGTTGAAAGACTGGAGCGACTAGGCTTGTATACACTGGAATTTAGAAGGATGAGAGGAGATCTTATCGAAACGTATAGGATTATTAAGGGGTTGGACACGTTAGAGGCAGGAAACCTGTTCCCAATGTTCGGGGAGTCCAGAACAAGGGGCCACCGTTTAAGAATAAGGGGTAGGCCATTTAGAACTGAGATGAGGAAAAACTTTTTCAGTCAGAGAGTTGTGAATCTGTGGAATTCTCTGCCTCAGAAGGCAGTGGAGGCCAATTCTCTGAATGCATTCAAGAGAGAGCTAGATAGAGCTCTTAAGGATAGCAGAGTCAGGGGGTATGGGGAGAAGGCAGGAACGGGGTACTGATTGAGAATGATCAGCCATGATCACATTGAATGGCGGTGCTGGCTCGAAGGGCTGAATGGCCTCCTCCTGCACCTATTGTCTATTGAATTGGTGAAGTTTTGGATCGAGAATCTTCTTCAACCTAAAGATATTCTCTGTACAGGCAACAGCTAAATCAGGTAAATCAGAATGCGTTGCAGCAGGCAATGAATCCATTGTCGGGCTCTCTGGAGCAATAACAATGTCACCTGTATATAAAATGCAGCAGTTGGTTTGAACTGTCCCAGGGTTTTTTAAATGACTACGCAGCATTAGTGTTTGAGCATTAGGGCCAAACCTTAGCAGCAACTTCTCTTTTACTGCATTTAAGGACTCCCCAAACGATTCCACAAAATTCTAATGGGTTCTGCAGAGTATTACATTTGCAATTACCAGCCCTCTCCACCATCTATCTCTACCTTTCACTGCTTAGGACTCACTCCCATTTCCAAAGACCTCTTAATTCTCTAACATTCATTATTTTCCTGCTTTCCTCTCCGTCCCTTCATTAGCAACATCTCCTTTTCACCTCATCTGCACCACAGTGATGCTTCTGCAGGGTGGCAGCGAAGTGTGTAACTCAGCAATTTGCAGCTCCTGGCCAATTAAAAATATGCATCTGCGCCTGTGTTTCCGAGAGTTAATTGCCAGTGCTGAAGCGACGAGCCGCAAGAAAAGTTCAGAGAACACAGCTGGGGGGAACCCCACACAACTCAGAGCCACAATTTTGTCCACGGGGACCACCCAGGTTGAATCTTGTCCCCCCAGATTTGTTAATGAACGTTTCTTACATAAAGAGCGTGCAGTGAAGGTGAAACCACTGAAATCATTAATAAACGAGTCCGTTCCCCCGAGTTCGAGACGAGCTCCTTTTTAGCGTTCAAGAAAAAGGGCCAAGAGGTGTGTTAAATGAATGAAATGGAGAGAATGACTGACAACAATGAAACCAAATTAAAAAAATCAAACAAAATATTCACAGGAGCGTTTGAAAGAAGAAAAGATACGTTTAAAAAAAATGCTGGAGTAAATCAGAGGGGCAGGGATCATCTCTGGTGATGACAAAGTATAGGTTGCGACCTTTCTTCAGATAGCATGCTATTATTAGTTTAGTTTTTAGAGATACAGCATGGAAATAGGTCCTTTGGCCCACCGTCCATTCTGACCACCTGTTCACACTAGTTCTATGTTACCCAACTTTCCCATCCATTCCCTACACCAGGGCCAATTTGCAGAGGTCAATTAACCTACAAACGCGCACACCTTTGGAATCCGAGAAGAGACCGGTGCACCCGGAGGAGAGAACGTGCCAACTCCACACGGACACGGATCAGGATCAAACCGGGGTCACGGTCGCTGTGAGGCAGCAGCTCATCCCGCTGCACCACTGTGCTACCCAATTGAATTCTGTGTGATATCTCTTTTAGCCGTTCTCAGGCGTCGTTATTTACAAAAAACTATAATCTGAAAAGTATGTTTCTTCAATGTTAAATCCATAGCCTCTGAAGGCAGGAGAAATCATACAGAATACCACGATAAATCCAAACCCGCCTTTTCTTTTTTCACATGCTGCTGGTGTATATTTTCACAACATTTCACTTGCAAGAGAGGAGTGTGTACATACCCAGGCCATGTCTGGTTCGGTTCATAGAGAATGAGTAGCGTGGGCTCATAGTAACCGTATAGGAACTGCATGTCAATCACATTCAGCAGCTTTTCATCCAGCTCTCGAACGTCAATGATGTAACTGGGAAGGAAACTGGATTTCTGCCTGTGGGGAGAAGAGTGCTGATAAGATTCAGGCATCAAATCCCTCTGCATTGGCCCGACAATGACATCGATATACTAAAACTCTCGTTTCTTATCTTGTTTGTGACTGAACTTCAGCCAAAACAGTACATTATTTTTAAATGCGAGCCATTGCAAAGATACTATCATATCTTTTTAATTTCTCAAACTACCATCACCAACTCGTGCCCTATACCTTCGTAGTTTGCTGCCTTTGGTTCATATTTAGCAACCTGATTTCTGATTGAACCAAATAATTTACAAACTTCAAACATTCCGACGCTCTTCGCTTCTCTGAAGATCCATTAACAAATTCCTTTTTCAGTGTTGCCACACCTAGCTAGCTTTCCAGAAACCCATTTCTTAGACACTCCATGAACTCAGCCTCCAAAAACGATTCTGCTGCTTTGTTTTGCCCAGTCCACATGGAGATGGAGTAATTCAGCAGGTCAGACATCTCTGGAGAAAAGGAATAGGTGACGTTTCGTTGTTGAGACTCTTCTTCAGACCCTTGACCCGAAACCTCGCCTATTCCTTTTCTCCAGAGATGTTGTCTAACCCGCTGAGTCACTCCAGCTTTTTGTGTCTATCTTCAGTTTAAACCAACATCTGCAGTTCCTTCCTGCACTTAAGATCTTGCGCTACCTTGTATTACCCTTGTTCCATGTGCCCCTGATTTCCCGATTTAACCATGCCCTATAGACATATCTCAGTTCCACCCAGATTAATTCAACTTGATTAAAGCTAAGATCCTCCAACGCAGCCTTCATTCCTCTCTTTTCCATTATCCTCTTCTGAACAATAAGTGCCCTAGAATATTTAATTTCTAACCCATGGTCATTTTGCAAACAGGTTTCGGCAATGGCTGTTTGATTTCATCTAATTTGTTCTACTTGCTTTCATTTTCCTTGCAACAAATACTGTAGACAATCACACAGAAGTTGCATTTTAGCATCCTGGAGGTACAATATTGTGAAATCAACTCCTTGATGTATTTTGTTTTCTTCGACGCAATGACAACTTGTATTGGTGTAGGTTCACAGATATTATTCATCCTTTAATCACATCAGCTATTTATCCAGTATGGTTGACTAGTATAACACCCACTGAGCACTAACCCTTGAGGGGAAATGATTTGATGCAGGATCCCACAATCAATGCCAGGAGAAAGAAAATGAAGGAAGAGCATGAAAAGTTCCTTAAATATTTCACATAGGCAGCAATAAAAACCTTACCCCTCCCCCATGACGCCATCCTGCTCATCACTTAAGTTGTCCCTCCGGAAAGGCAAGACCACCAGCTGTGTTCCGTAAATCAGCATGACTGCACAACGCCCATCTGGGTCCACTCGCACCAGGGGAATGTGAACATTTTGCTCAAAACCATCCTGTCAAACAAGGCAAGAACAAAAAATAAGGCGCTCATTCTGCAAATCCAACACAGAATCCAGGGAAGCTTCCTCACAGCATGAAACGTGCTGCCAAATGGAACAGCTAAGGCAGGATAAGCTGAAATGGTCGGATGATGTTGGGAGAGAGTGGAATAGCTGGGCGAGTGGTCCATTTCTTTCATTTTAATCACATTCTGTGCAACATGACTCTCTTTGTCTCAGTTTTGACACTGCTAATCCGATCCCAGTTTCCACAGCATTTTGCTGGGGATACCACCAGAATTTGACTATCTACTGCGTGACAGTTCTTCCTGACACTCATCCGGGAACAGGTGTGTCCCTTGATCTTCACTTTCCCTCCTCTTCGTGGGTCATTGATACCAGAACCGGAACTGGCATTGTAATCCTTAATTAACTAATCCTTAGTTGACTCACATATCTTGAAGGGCAGCAAAGTTGTGAAGCTGCGTCACAGCGCCAGGGATACGGGTTCGACCCTGACCTCGGGTACTGTCAATGTGGAGTTTGCACGTTCTCAGTCGCCAAACCACTGTTCCCAGAACTGCTAGTGATGCCCTGCTTGTGGGTTCCCCGTGACCGTGTGGGTTTCCTCTGGGGGTTCCAGTTTCCTCCCACATTTCCATGCTGTATTTTTTTCCAATCAAACCCAAAGACATATGGGGGTTGTAGGTTAATTGGCGTTGGTAAATTAACCTAGCATAGGGGAGTGGATGCGAAAGAGGGCCAACATAGGACTAATGTGAACAGGTGACTGTTGGTCGCCGCGGACTCGGCGGGACAAAGGCCCTGTCCAAAGGCAAAAGCAGATCAGGCAAAATACAAGGACGCAGAGACCTGTGTCGTTGCAGAAGTAGTTTTCACGACTGATGTCCTACCTTCAACTCAGGCTCTTCAAAATAGTGTAGTGAGAGTGTTTTCAGATCGTGTGTCCCAGGATCATACTCAACCACCGACAGCTTTAAAATGGAAAAAACACCATTTGTCAGATACAAACAGTTACTCCAGAGCACCCAATTGTGGTCTATACTCTCATATAGAAATAGGATCAGCTTCACTCTCTTACAATGTGGTATTAAGCCCAAATCACAATACTCACCCCTCTCCCTCTTTCACACATGCACCACACATATACGCACTGACCTTGGCATCCTTGAAACTCAGTAGGAGTGCGTCCCGTTTGGAGCCTGCAAGCTGCACACTGGCTATGGACATCACATTACCGAACAGTGAAAAAGACGCCACCTGCTCCAGCTTTTCTTTACGGCCTTTAACCTCTGGAGAAATCAATAGAAATCACCTGTCATTCCCTCGTGCTCATCTAATGTAACAACTCAGTCACCCCTTTAACCATTTGTGGGGCGGCTACTCCAGATGATCTCAAAGCTATCTCAGGCAACCCTCTGACAAGTCACATTAACATTTTCACCACTGTCCCAATTTAAATACACATAGCCCACCACGGCTATATGGTGTTCACATACAGAGCCCATACAAGCTGGCACTGCTGCACTGATATCCTAAATGACTTCCAAGAACCAGTTTGGCACATTGCCGAACCATCTGTCGTTTGTGGACAGGTTCTTCCGGACCAACACCTTTGACCACAAGTCCATCGGGCAGTGGTCAGCACGGAACGTCCTGCAGGCACTGCAGGGGAATGACTCCATGGATCCTGTGGCGTGGTTCCCAGAACAGACAGCCCAGCTTGTCTGGCAAAATGCCTCATCGCCAGTACTCACCAACAAGCACCAAGACCTGGCTTGGCTGGCGGTGAGGGGAGCCCTCCCAGTCAGATCCTTCCTGCACCGCCGGAACCTCACTACCAGCGCACGCTGCCCTCGGGACGGCTGCTACGGAGAGGAAACGGTGGCCCACCTCTTCAAAGAGTGTGGATTTGCCAGGAGAGTCTGGAGAGGTCTGCAGAGGTCCCTGTCACGATTCATTCCGAGCAGCTCCGTCACAGAGGACTCTGTGCTCTACGGACTGTTCCCAGGGACGCATTCCGAGACTGACATCGAGTGCTGCTGGAAGGTCATCAACTCGGTGAAAGACGCTCTTTGGTCTGCCCGATCCTTGTTGACCTCCCAGCGGAGCGAGCTGTCCGTCAAGGAATGTTGCCGACTGGCCCACTGCAGACTGCAGGAGTACGTGCTGAGGGACGCTCTGAAGCTCGGTGCAGCCAACGCCAAGGCCCTGTGGGGGAGGACCACAGTCTAGGGTCCTTCCGCTGCTGGACATGGGGGGGGTGGCAGGGTGTGGTGGAGAGAGACGCCCCTCCAAATAAGGGATATGTATGTAAATGTATGTAAATGTCTAAGTAAATGCCTGTATTGAATATGTAACCTCCGGAAATGTCGGATGGGTTTGTTTAAAAAAGATGTTTTGTAAATGATATTTATTACTTGAATAAAGTATTTTTTGATATTAAAAAAAAAAAAAAAAAAGGATCATGCCCTCTCAGTCAGATCCTTCCTGCACCGCCGGAACCTCACTACCGGCGCACGCTGCCTTCGGGACGGCTGCTACGGAGAGGAGACGGTGGCCCACCTCTTTGCAGTGTGGATTTGCAAAGAGAGTCTGGAGAGGTCTGCAGGGGTCCCTGTCACGATTCATTCCGAGCAGCTCCGTCACAGAGAACTCTGTGATCTACGGACTGTTCCCAGGGACGCATTCGGAGACCGACATCGAGTGCTGCTGGAAGGTCATCAACTCGGTGAAAGACGCTCTTTGGTCTGCCCGAGCTTTGCTGGCCTCCCGGCAGAGCGAGATGTCCGTCAAGGAATGTTGCCGACTGGCCCACTGCAGACTGCAGGAGTACGTGCTGAGGGACGCACTGAAGCTCGGTGCAGCCAACGCCAAGGCTCTGTGGGGGAGGAGCACAGTCTAGGGTCCTTCCGCTGCTGGACATGGGGGGCAGGGTGTGGTGGAGAGAGACGCCCCTCCAAATAAGGGATACTGGGTTAATGTCTGTAAATGTAAGTAAATGTCTAAGTGAATGCCTGTATCGAATGTGTAACATCCGGAAATGTCGGATGGGCTTGTTAAAAAAGATGTTTTGTAAGTGATATTTATTACTTGAATAAAGTATTTTTTGATATTAAAATAAAAAAATAAAAAAAAATATGGATCATGCAGAGAGATTAGTTTAGCTTGGCATGGGCATTGTTTGATGAAGAGTTTGTTCCTGTGCTGCACTTTCCAATGTTCTCAGTGCTAGGTCTGACTCCTAGCCATTTTACCATTTTCCCCTCGAGAGTAATATTCCGGACTGCTTTTTTGCGCTGAGGAAATGCCTGAGCAATCTTCTACGTCATCGGACTGATGCCATGTTTGCAAAAATGACTGGAACAGGTTAGATCAGCGTTTCTCAACTGGAGTTCCCCGGATCGCTAGTGGTTCCGAGAGAAATAGTGATTAATAGGCTAATCATGTAAATGCATTTTTGTATTTAATTTCACAATAAACTTGAGAAAAACGCAAGTTATTTTTTGCTTAAACCAGTTATCAGAAAAATATATTATGTTTGCCTTATGAACTTAAGTTTATGAAAGAGAAAGAAATTAATAAAGAAATATAATAATTTTTATGTATGGGTTCCCTGAGACATGAAAATTATTTCAAGGGTTTAGCAGGTGTAAAAAGGTTGAGAAACACTGGCTTAGATGGAGGCACAGCTGGTTCTGGAGCACAATTCTTCAGTGCTACAACCAAGATGTAGTCTGTCTCATTGCCCTTGCTGTTCACAGTGCTCTCAGCCACTCGTTGATAGCACACAGAGTGAATCAGATTTGCTAAAGATTGCATTTCTGGGGGGGGGGGGGAGGGGGAGTTTTACTGGCTCAACAAACGCTGACGTTTACACCTCGTCTTTTCCAATCACATGCCGCCCTGCGATCCTTGAGGACGGGCATGTTCTTCGTCTCCTCCTCCTCCCACTAGCTTCCTAACTGTGCACCACCACTTACTACCATTCATGGCAGGACTGGGTCCATCTAAAATTAACGTCCCAACAAAAGGCAGTATCTTTGAACCATTTTCCTCAATTAGTAGGTTTTAAACTCCAAACTTTCTGATTTCTGAGCTTCCTTGGGTCATACCTGGCACAGAAATTAACTGGTTCATTTCCCTAACTTTCCAACATGTCCAAAGAAAGGAGAATAGAGAAATATATACTTGCAGGCAAATGGGACTAGCATAGAAGGGGTTATAAAGGTAGGGCATAGGGCCCATTTCTGTGATTCGATGAGAATCGATAGATATCGACGTGAAAAAGGGCAAGCTTACCTGAAGGTTTGTCTCCTTTTACTGTGCTCTGCAAGTACAAAGAATAAAGAGGCATTGGTATCAATCCAAAGACTGAAATCAAAGCACTTTGGATGCTGATAATCTCAAACAAAACAGCTAGAAATTCTAATTTCATATTTTTTTGACAACACAGGATGTGGCCATTCAGACCAGTCTATGAACCAAAAAAAACGGCAGATGCTGGAAATCTGAGAGAAATAGAAATTGCTGGAAAAACTCAGCAAATCAGGCAGCATCTGTGTAAAGAGAAGCAGTTAAGATTTCAGGGTGGAGGCATCTCATCAGGGCTACGCCAGCTGTCACAAGGTTTTCCCAATGTCCCACTCTCCCATTTTTCGTTCTCTACAACCCATTCGCTCTCATATATTCTCAATAATGTCCCACTATCCGAGGTTTCCACTTGGTTTAGAACCTTCTCTATTATCAAAGTGTATGCACTCAGATCCTTAAACGTAACAGGACAACTCAAGATGTTGGTTAAAAAGGTAGAAAGTTTGCTTTTCCGACCGGATAATGAAAGGCATAGAGTGGACATGGAAAAGACGTGTCCAGTAATGGGAGAGTCTAGGACCAGAGGGCACAGTCTCAGAATAAAAAGACGTACCTTCGAAGTGGTCTGAAGAAGGGTTTCGACCCGAAACGTCACCCATTCCTTCTCTCCTGAGATGCTGCCTGACCTGCTGAGTTACTCCAGCATTTTGTGAATAAATACCTTCGATTTGTACCAGCATCTGCAGTTATTTTCTTACGCTACCTTCGAAGTGGAGATGAGGAGGAATTTCTTTAGCGAAAGAGCGGTGAATCGGTGTAATTAATTGCCACAGATGACTGCAGAGGCCAAGACAGGGGCAAATGGAGGCAGGGAGAGGTACAGTGAAAGGAAACTCGATAGATAGAGGGCAGACAGGAGATTTTGTGGCGCAGAGGAGCTATCAGGATAGTATGTTGCTCCCCAGGTGCCAGGGACAAGCTTGCATCTTGGAGGTATTCCCACGGATTGTCCTGTGAGGCTGCATGGGTTGAAGTGATAAATAAGGTGGTATCACGTATTGTCTTTCCACGGCCTGGTTAGCATTCAACAAAAACTTTTCACTGTACCTCGGTACACGTGACAATAAACTAAACTAATATACAGTTTTACACTATAACTTTCACTCTTTTCTTTTAGTTTTCTACCTTGCGATTCCCGACCGACATAAAGCACAGGGATGTCTATTGAAAATAGGAGCATGCAGGGAATGGAGGGATATGGATCAATGCGAAGGCAGATGCCATTAATTTATCTTAGCATCATGTTTAACACAGACATTGTGTGCTGAAGGGCTTATTCCACTACTGCTTTATATTCTATGTATATCTGTAACTCCCTTCATGAGGTCATCTGCTTTCAGTTTAACTGCTTGATTAAGCTATTCGAGGATATTGCACTGTCTAGTGTAAGAAAATAACTGCAGATGCTGGTACAAATCGAAGGTATTTATTCACAAAATGCTGGAGTAACTCACCAGGTCAGGCAGCATCTCAGGAGAGAAGGAATGGGTGACTTTTTGGGTCGTGACCCTTCTAATTCCCTTGCCAGTAGGAAACATCTCGGGCAAAGTAGAGAACAAATTATAGGCATTTAAAGGGAAAAAAAATCAATATTTCAAATGTTCACGCAAGCTCACCTCTGCATCGTGAATCAGTCTGTAAACCTGCAGCTGGGATGTCCCAGCCACCACCAGATTTCGCTCTGCATTGGAAAAAAAGCTGCAATAGATGGCAAACTCGAGCCCCGACGGGGGATGCACCTGGCGATAGACTGCATACATACTGTCAATCCTGCACACAAGCAAAATACCACAACCATTACTGCGTGCTCTCAGTCCTGAATGACACCGGCTGAATCAAGTGTTCTCAGCTCATTCAAATAACATATTTTGAACAGGTTGCATGCGCCTAGTTTATTATTGTCATGTATAACGAGACACAATGAAAAGCTTTCCGTGAAAAGACTTTACATGATTACAATCAACCTGTCCTGAGTTATAAATTACACGAAAAAGGGCAAGATGTTTCATCCAAGGTAAAGTCCAATAAAGTACGATTAAAGATGGTTTGTTGGTGTCCAATGAGGTAGATGGAAGGTCAGGATACTCTCTAGTTGGTGAGAGGACGGTTCAGATGCCTGGCAACTCACCTTCAGTTGGCTGAGAAGAAACTGTCCCTGAATCTGGAGGTAATCTTGTGTCTCAGGCTTCAGCTTAATACTGTTATGAAACCATGTGAAGAACAGTACATTTGTTATTTGACAAACTAACCACAACATGAGGGGCATCCCAATTTAATCTGAGCATCCACTGATATTCTAACAGCTTTCTCATCAACTTTCTTGAAGTGTAAGCGGTCAGACATTTAATACTGAGCCTATCAGTTTAACCAGAAACTACATTAGTTCAGACTTCTTCAGTCAAAGGGTGATGAATCTGTGGAATTCAGTGCAACAGATGGCTGTGGAGGCCAAGTCAATGGGTGTTTTTAAGGCAGAGACTGACAGATTCTTGATTAGTAAAGGTGTCAAGGGTTCTGGAGAAAAGGCAGGAGAATGAGGTTGAGAGAGAAAATAGATCAGCCATGATTGAATGGCGGAGAAGACTCTATGGGCCAAATGGTTTAATTCTGATCCCACGACATGCACTTATGGTATTATGCAAAGCTGCATTAAATCCTCAACCATTTTTTCCCATCATAATTGCTGCTTTAGACCATCTCAACAACTGTTCTATTGAAATCTATGGGACAAATGGGAAAGAGGAAACTCCATCACCTTCTCTCCAGAACCAAGGTCACCCCAACTTCAGTCATCGAGCGGCAGTGAGCAGACATTGCTGGCCCACGTGCATGCTCGGCTCCAAGTAGTCATCAACTGCTTGGGGAGTCAAGAACCACAGGACATAGGTTTAAGGTGAGGGGAGGAAGATTTATTAGGAACCCGAGGAGCAACTATATATTTTTTTTTTTAACACAAAAGGTGGTAGGTCTATGGAACAAGTTGCCAGAGAAGGCAGATGAGCAGGTACTATCACAACACTTAAAAAACAATTAGACAGGTACATTGATAGGAGAGGCTTAGAAGGATATGCGCCAAATGCATAGTTAGCTGAAGAAGGGTCTAGACCCAAAACATCACACAAAACTTTCTCTCCAGAGATGCTGCCCGCTGTGTTACTCCAGCAGTTTGTGTATTCCTATGCCAAATGCAGGCAGGCGAGACTAGTGCAAATGGGGCATGTTGGTTGGCGTGAGTAAGCTGGGCTGAAGAGCTCATTTACCGAAGCAATCGAAAAAGGACCTATACAAGCAATTGCAAATCAAAGGTATGCTAACAAGATTCCATGTAAAGCAGCCTACAATGAAGTTCCACGGTGGCACAGCGATAGAGTTGTTGCCTTACTGCGCCGGAGACCCGGGTTCGATCCCGACTACGGGTGCTGTCTTTGTTTGTACATTCTCCCCGTGACCTGCATGGGTTTTCTCCGGGTGCTCTGCTTTCCTCTCGTATTCCAAAGACGTACAGGTTTATAGGTTATATAAGAAAATAAATGCAGATGCTGGTACAAATCGAAGGTATTTATTCACAAAATGCTGGAGTAACTCAGCAGGTCAGGCAGCATCTCAGGAGAGAAGGAATGAGTGACGTTTCGGGTCGAGACCCTTCTTCAGACTGAAGGAGGGTCTCGACCCGAAACGTCACCCATTCCTTCTCTCCCGAGATGCTGCCTGACCTGCTGAGTTACTCCAGCATTTTGTGAATAAATACCAGGTTTATAGGTTATTTGGCTTGGTATAAATGTAAATTGTCCCTAGTGTGTGTAGGATAGCGCTAGCATGTGGGGATCGCTGGTCGGCGCGGACTTAGTCGGGCGAAGGGCCCGTTTCCGCGCTGTATCTCTAAACTAAAAACAAAACTAAACGAGGAAGATATTGAGAAACCGAAATCAGTTGCCAAATCTCAGGAGCCACCTCTGAGGCAGACACTGATGCCGAAATTAACTTTTCTTTTCCTTGCACTGACCTTGGCCAGAAGAAAACAATATTTGAACGTCAAGATCTCAAACACTGCCAAGCACCATATGGTGTACTGAAGCCCTCTTGACTGCTTTGGATTAATGGACCGAACTACAACAAAGTGTGAGAAAGATAAGGCCAAAAATGGAGTCTGCAAAATCTGCCAAATCAGGTAGGATACCGGCAGGTAAACAATCAGATTTCAGAACAGTCAATCAAACTCTTCTAAATATTCCCACCACCTCGGCCTTAATTAAAATCTACCTCCACTGGTGAGCAGGCACATTACTTGTTGGTCCAATATCAGCTTCCCAAACTCTTCTCCATGCTGCATCGTGCCAAAAGAATACCAGCAAGATCGAGGAACCTTTTCAGATGCTCTCAAAGCTTCCTCGAAATAAAGGAACATCAATAGCAACATGAGTCTCTGGCCCATACTGAGTTCCTCCAACACTGTGTGTTCTACGCAAGATTCCAGCATCTGCTGTTCCATATGTCTACACAGTAATGAGAAGCATTCTGGATGGCACAGAAAACATTGAATCCATTTTTTCAGGATCACAGTGATACCAAGAATACCTATATCCCCACTCTGCCGAACATGTCCTATTTCACCTGTAGTAAACTGCGGAAGTTCAATATTGACTTCCTCTGCCACTTCACAACCCACATAGCTGGAACAGAAGCAAATAATCCTGGTTCCAAAACTGATCTTGAGGTCATGGGTTTAATAGGGTGTGAAAAAAAGACACAAAGTCAGCCAAATCAGAGTGTGTGTGTGTGTATATGGGTGTGTGTATATGGTGTGTGTGTGTGTGTATGGGGGGGTGGGGGGGTGGTGTGTGTGTATGGGGGGGTGGGGGGGTGGTGTGTGTGTGTGTGTGTGTGTGTGTGCGTGCGTGCGTGCGCGCGCGTATGGGTGTGTGTGTGTGCGCCTTCTGCAGACTGAGCATTGGGGAAAGGGAAACAATTGATATAGATATAAATAAAAGTGTGGACTAAGAGTGTAAACTCTATATTATTGTAAGAATGAGGGAAGTAAACACAGTCTCAGTAAGTTGTAGACGCTGCAAAGTGTGTGGGGATGCTGAGAGTGTATGTTGGTTGGGGAGCAGTAAGTAGTCTGACCTGCAAAGAGAATCCAAAAAGGCTCCATGTGATTGAGGCAAGCTGGGCAAATGTGATGCATGGATAAATGAGATAATCCACTTTGACTTTAAAAACAGGAAGACACACCAAAATGGTGACAGAATCGTATCTGGACGTATTTGGTCATTAACAGCATGCAGCAAAGGAGGAGGCGAATGGTTTGATGGAGATAGACACATAAGGTATCTGGAGAAAAGGAATAGGTGACATTTCAGGTCGAGACCCTTCTGCAGACTGAGAGTAGGGGAATGGGAAACGAGAGATATAGGCGATGTAGAGAGATATAGAACAAATGAATGAAAGATATGCAAAAAAGTAACGATGATAAAGGAAACAGGTCATTGTTAGCTGTGGCCTAGGTAAAAACGAGTATAGACAATGAGACTCAACAAGACGACTTAAGCTGATACGACTTGGGTGGGAGAGGATTGGAGGGGGAATACAAGGGATACTTAAAGTTAGAAAAATCAATATTCACACCACTGGCCAATGAAATATTTGATGCTGTTCCTCCAATTTGGGTTTGGCCTCACTCTGACAATGGAGGAGGCCTAGGACAGAAAGATCAGTGTGGGAATGGGAAGGGGAATTAAAGTGCTTGGCAACCGGGAGATCAGTTAGGCCCAGGCGGACTGAGCAAAGGTGCTGAGCGAAATGATCGCCCAGTCTATGTTTGGTCTCGCCGATGTATAAGAGCCCACATCTTGAACAACGGGTACAGTAGATGAGGTTAGAGGAGGTGCAAGTGAACCTCTGCCGAACCTGAAAGGACTGTCAGGGTCCCTGGACAGAGTCAAGGGAGGATGTATAGGGCCAGGTATTGCATCTCCTGTGGTTGCAGGGGAAGGTACCTGAGGAGGGGATGGTTTGGGTGGGATGAGTTCCAGGGATCCTGATTAATTTGTGCTATATCTCTCTCTACATCACCCTCTATATCTCTTGTTTCCCTTTCCCCTACTCTCAGTCTGAAGAATGGTCTCGACCCGAAACATCGCCTATTCCTTTTCTCCAGAGATGCTGCCTGACCCGCTAGTTACTACAGCTTTTTGTGTCTTTCTTCGGTTTAAACCAGCATCTGCAGTTCCTTCCTACACAAATGGTTTGCTGGCCTTCATTGCAAGTGTTTCATGTTACTTTATTGTCCTATTCGTCAGGGCGCCATGGAAAATATAGTACACAAAATAATGATAGATACAATGACAATGGTATAAGATGTAGTCATGATCACTTTGAAATCATGTGGAGCAGATCCTGATATGGAGCAGATGCAACCACAATCATATAAGCCCCCCCCATCCATACCAAACATTGTCAACTACCCATCTCCTCCCTTCTCCCTGTAACCCCTGGCACACATTCTAATCAATAATCTATCTATCTCTGCCTTAAACATATCCATTAACTTGGCCTCCACAGCCTTCTGTGGCAAATTCCACTGAATCACCACCTTCTGACTAAAGAAATTTCTCCTCCTTCTTAAAGGGAAATCCTTTAATTCTATTACTAGTCCTCGATTCTCCCACTAGTGGAAACAACCTCTCCACATCCACTCTACTCAACCCTTTCACTATTCGATATGTTTCAATGATGTTCTCTCTTATCCTTCTAAATTCTGATCAAATCAGATTTTGCTGCAGAGCTAACAACCCAACGGTATAAACATTGCATTTCCAATTTCACGTAATACGCCCCGACCCTTTCACCATTCCTCCTCTCCAATGCACATATTTCTCCCGCCAACTAATGACCCTCCCTCCCACCTCCAAATTCCCCATTTCCCCCTCCCTGATCCCTTCCAACCTGACTTTACATTTCACTTTTCCTTCGTAACTGACACCCTTTTCTCCTTTTCACCTGTGGCCTTTGTCATTCAATCCAAGCATTTGCCAATCTGACCCCTGCCCTGTATCCACTTATCACTTGCCAGACTTTGCTCCACCCCCCATCAGTCTGATGAAGCAGTCTGATCCAAAATGCCTTCTGTTCATTTCCCTCCACAGATGCTGCCTGACTGACATAGGTCCTCTGGCACTTTGTGTTGGGCTCTACTTCAAAGAAGTTCTCCACTGATGCTGCCTGGCCTGCTGAGTTGCTCCAGCACTTTTTTTTGCTCAAGATTGCAGCACTTAGTCTCTCTTTGTGACAATGCTCCAACACATGCGACATCCTAGTGTATCTCACCCCACCGCTCTCTCCAAAACTCCTCCCACCTCCCCAAATCTCCCCCCACCACCAAATCTACCCCCTACCTCCTCAAACCTTTCCCCCCCCACAAGTCTAGCCCCACCACCAAAATACCCCCTAATCTATCCTTGTATCTCTCCAACCCCCCCCCCCCCCCCCCCCTCCCATTCAAATCTCCACCACACCACCTAATCTCCAGCCAATCCCGTCAAATATACCCAATACCCCCCAAATCGCTCTCCCTCCTCTCCAATCTTGGCTGTTGGGGGCTAATGGAAGACAAAAACTATGTGATGCTGGACGTGGCCACTCAGGTTTGATGTGATCCAGGGACCAACAGGTTGATGGTGATCAAGAGAGTCAGGACAATAAAACATTGTCATGTTTCCCAGACAGAACTAAGAAATTCTTACTTGCAGCAGCACAATAGAATATGTAAACATTGTACTACACTGTAAACAATATAATAAACGAAAAATAAAGTTCAGTGTGCGTGTATATATATACATATATGAGGAAGGATATTCTTGCTATTGAGGGCGTGCAGCATAGGTTTACTAGGTTAATTCCCAGAATAGCAGGACTGTCATATGTTGAAAGACTGGAGCGGCTAGACTTGTATACACTTGAATTTAGAAGGATGAGAGGGGATCTTATTGAAACATATAAGATTATTAACGGGTTGGACACGTTAGAGGCAGGAAACATGTTCCCAATGTTGGGGGAGTCCAGAACCAGGGAGGCCACAGTTTAAGAATAAGGGGTAGGCCATTTAGAACGGAGATGAGGAAAAACATTTTCAGTCAGAGAGTTGTAAATCTGTGGAATTCTCTGCCTCAGAAGGCAGTGGAGGCCAATTCTCTGAATGCATTCAAGAGAGAGCTAGATAGAGCTCTTAAGGATAGCGGGTATGTGGAGAAGGCAGGAACGGGGTACTGATTGAGAATGATCACCCATGATCACATTGAATGGCGGTGTTGGCTCGAAGGGCCGAATGGCCACCTCCTGCACCTATTGTCTATTGTCTATGTGCAAAAAGACAAAACCAATGTCCCCAAGTCTATGGCAGTTCAGATCCAAGGAAAGGTAGACACAAAAATGCTGGAGTAACTCAGCGGTTCAGGCAGTATCTCTGGAGAGAAGGGATGGGTGATGTTTCTGGGTCGAGACCCTTCTTCAGACTGATCCATGTCTGTAGATCCAGCAGGAGCCGGGCAGGAGCTGTGTCTCCAGGCAGGAACCGAGCTGACCCGCACTGTCTTTCTATGCCGAGCGAGGAGAGGCTGCTTGCATGTCATCTCTCCCTCTCCCTCTCCTTCTCTCCCTCCCTCCCTCCCTCCTTGTCTCCCTCCCTCTCTCCTCTCTCTCCCCTCTCCCTCTCTCCATCTCTCTCCCTCTCTCTCCCCACCCTCCCCCACCCTCCCCTCTCTCTCCCTCCCCCTCCCTCTCTCTCTCCCCCCCCTCCCTCTCCCCCCCCTCCCTCTCCCCCCCCTCCCTCTCTCCCCCCTCCCTCTCTCCCCCCATCCCTCCCCCCTCCCTCTCTCTCTCTCCCCCTCCCTCTCTCCCCATCCCTCCCCCTCTCTCTCCCCTCCCTCTCTCTCTCCCTCCTTCTCCCCCTCTCTCCCCCTCTCCCTCCCCCTCTCCCTCCCCCCTCCCTCTCTCCCCCCTCCCTCCCTCTCTCTCTCTCTCCCCCTCTCTCTCCCCCTCTCTCCCCCTCTCCCTCCCCCTCTCTCTCCCCCTCTCTCCCCCTCTCCCTCCCCCTCTCTCTCCCCCCCTCTCTCCCCATCCCTCCCCCTCTCTCTCCCTCCCTCTCTCTCCCTCCTTCTCCCCTTCCCTCCCCCCTCCCTCCCCCCTCCCTCCCCCCTCCCTCTCTCACTCCCTCCTTCTCCCCCTCTCTCCCCCTCTCTCTCCCCCTCCCTCCCTCTCTCCTTCCCTCCCCCCTTCCTCTTACTCCCCCTCTCTCTCTATCCTTCTCCACCCCCCTCTCCACCTCTCTCTCCCTCCCTCCCTCCGTCACTGATCCCCACGCTCCACGTGCACCCATCTCACTCACCAACAGGGCCGGCCTGCCTGCCTTCCCCCGTCACCCACCGTGGGGTGGGGAGGGTGAGTCGAGCGGGGTTGGACGTTACTGGAAGCTCACCCACCGCGCCGCCATTACACGAGCGTTGCCCGCAGACCGGGTCTCGCGAGGGCGATGGCGGCGGCCGGAGAGCGGCCGTTGGTGTCCCACTGCGCGTGCGCGGCCATTCGGAGCAAAGGCACGAGAGGAGCAAGGAGACAGATGAACCGCCCCGTCGAAAATCAAAGATACTAGAGGAGCAAGATGGACCACTCCGTCGAAAATCAAAGATACTAGAGGAGCAAGATGGACCACTCCGTCGGAAATCAACGGACCACTCCAGCATCTTGTGGATAAATACCTTCGATTTGTACCATCATCTGCAGTTATTTTCTTACACAAGATGAACCACTCCGCCGAAAATCAAAGATGCTAGAGGAGCAAGATGAACCACTCGAAGGTATTTATTCACAAAATGCTGGAGTAACGGTGGCGTAAGGGTAGAGTTGCTGCCTTACAGCGAATGCTGCGCCGGAGACTCAGGTTCGATCCTGACTACGGGCGCTGTCTGTACGGAGTTTGTACGTTCTGCCCGTGACCTGCGTGGGTTTTCTCCGACACTCCAAAGACGTACAGGTTTGTAGGTTAATTGACTGGGTAAAATGTAAAAATTGTCCCTAGTGTGTGTAGGATAGTGTTAATGTGCGGGGATCGCTGGGCGGCGCGGACTCGGTGGGCCGAAGGGCCTGTTTCCGCGCTGTACCACTAAATCTAAATCCAAATCTAAAAATCTAACTCAGCAGGTCAAGCAGCATCTCAGGAGATGCCCCTTCTCTCCTGAGATGCTGCCTGACCTGCTGAGTTACTCCAGCATTTTGTGAATAAATACTTTCGATTTGTACCATCATCTGCAGTCATTTTCTTACACAAGATGAACCACTCCGTCAAAAATCAAAGATACTAGAGGAGCAAGATGGACCACTCCGTCGAAAAGCAAAGATACTAGAGGAGCAAGATGGACCACTCCGTCGAAAAGCAAAGATACTAGAGGAGCAAGATGGACCACTCCGTCGAAAATCAAAGATACTAGAGGAGCAAGAAGAACCGCCCCGTCGAAAATCGCGCACACATGAAGTGTAGTACGCAAAGGAGCCATTTTAGTAAACAAAACCCGCCGTTCGCTCTGCCTCTCGCAGTGTAATCAGTGTTGTGGGGGAACAGTGTGTCAAGTCAATTTTATTTGTATAGCACATTTAAAAATAACCCACGTTGACCAAAGTTCTGTACATCAGTGCAGGTTCTTAGAACGAACATACAATGGCACACAAACATAACAGCACATACATAAACAGTTCACAGCGCCCCCCCTCAGTGGGCCTCAAATGCTAGGGAGTAGAAATAGGTTTTGAGCCTGGACTTAAAGGAATCGATGGAGGGGGCAGTTCTGATGGGGAGAGGGATGCTGTTCCACAGTCTAGGAGCTGCAACCGCAAAAGCGCGGTCACCCCTGAGCTTAAGCCTAGACCGCGGGATAGTCAGTAGCCCCAAGTCGGCCGACCTGAGGGACCTGGAGATAGAGTGGTGGGTTAGAAGATTTTTGATATAGGGGGGGGGGGGCAGGCCAGTTTAGGGCTTTGTATGTAAATAGGAGGAGCTTGAAGTTGATTCTGTACTGTATTGGGAGCCAGTGGAGCGAGGCCAGAATCGGGGTGATGTGGTCCCTTTTACGGGTACCCGTCAGGAGTCTCGCTGCGGCGTTTTGGACCAATTGCAGGCGGGACAGGGATGATTGGCTGATCCAGTGTATAGGGAGTTGCAGTAGTCTAGGCGGGAGGAAATGAATGCGTGGATGATTTTTTCAATGTCGTGCAAATTGGAGGAATGGTTTGATTTTAGCTATGGTATGTGTGATGATACCATAAAAATGCAGAATATATCTCATCTGTCAATTCACAGATGTTTGTTATTTTTCTATTTAAATGTTTCTGTAGGTTTCTGCCTACTAAAATGGCACAGTGACATACTACGTTTTTTTTAGGGTCGAGTGCTCTATCTTGCTCCTCTAGTATCTTTAGTCGAAATCGCCTACACTGAAGTATAGTACGCAAAGGAGCGGAGCTTCCGCCATTTTAGTAAGCAAAACCCTCCATTCTCTGTGCCTCTCGCAGTGTAATTAGTGTTGTGGGGATCAGTGTGTGTGATGATACCATTAAAATGCAGAATATATCTCACCTATCAACTCACATTTTTTTGTTAGTTTTATTTTAAAATGTTTTCCCCTGGTTCATTTCTCTGATTTTATTATTTCTTACTGTTTTCTGCCATTTCCCTCCATCCTTCCTCCCCAGCCCCCTCTTTTGTGCAGTTTTCCTTATATTGCTCAAACACACACTCTGCACAAAATTAACTTATTATATATATATGTGAATGTTTGTGTGCGAGAGGCAAGATGGAGATAAATAGATCTCAAAGTTCTTTCTCATGGATCAGAAGCAACTTTGATTTAAAGCAATGCTCTATTTCTCTCTTCATCTTATTTTTCACATGATGTAGATAAACCATAAAGGCGATTCGGCCTTATGGTTTATGTATATGCATATACACACACGTGTATATATAAACATAGCACAAAAAGTAAGGAAATTTGTGTTTGGTAGATTATTTATTTGTTGTAACAATGCTTCTTGGCAATAAATCTTATACCGTTGGAAAGCCTGTTTATTTCCCTTTTAAATGGTGCCACATTTGTAAGGAACATGCATTTGTGGGATGAGCAGCAGAGCTGAGTATGTGGGTTGCGCCCATGAAAAATCTGCCAAATCTTCTCAAGTTTCTTCTCTTGTGATTTCCTCTAATTATCTGTTTAGCAACCTTTTTCTTTCTGCACGGTGGCGCAGCGGTAGAGTTGCTGCCTTACAGCGAATGCAGCGCCGGAGACTCAGGTTCGATCCTGACTACGGCGCCATCTGTACGGAGTTTTCGTTTTCTCGTTTTCTCTCTCTCTCGTTTTCTCTCTCTCTCGTTTTCTCTCCTCTCGTGGTTCTCTCTCTCCTCTCGTTCTCTCTCGTGATCTCTCTCTCTCGTTCTCTCTCGTGTTCTCTCTCTCTCGTTCTTTCTCGTGTTCTCTCTCGTTCTCTCTCTCTCTCTTCTCTCTCTCGTTCTCTCTCTCTCTCGTTCTCTCGTTCTCTCTCTCGTTCTCTCTCTCTCTCTCTCGTTCTCTCGTCTCTCTCTCTCTCTCTCTCGTTCGTTCTCCCTCTCTCGTTCGTTCTCTCTCTCTCTCGTTCTCTCTCTCTCTCTCGTTCTCTCTCTCTCTCTCTCTCTCTCTCTCTCTCTCTCTCTCTCTCTCTCTCTCGTTCTCTCTCTCTCTCTCTCTCTCGTTCTCTCTCTCTCTCTCTCGGTTCTCTCTCTCTCTCGTCTCGTTCTCTCTCTCTCTCTCTCTCTCTTCTCTCTCTCTCTCTCTCTCTCTCGTTCTCTCTCGTTCTCTCTCTCTCTCTCTCCTCTCGTTCTCTCTCTCTCTCGTTCTCTCTCTCTCTCTCTCTCTCGTTCTCTCTCTCTCTCTCTCTCGTTCTCTCTCGTTTCTCTCTCTCTCTCTCTCTCTCTCGTTCTCTTCGTTCTCTCTCTCGTTTCTCTCTCTCTCTCTCTCGTTCTCTCTCTCTCTCTCTCTCTCGTTCGTTCTCCCTCTCTCGTTCTCTCTCTCTGCTCTCGGTTCTCTCTCTCTGTCTCTCGTTCTCTCTCTCTCTCTCTCTCTCGTTCTCTCTCGTTCTCTCTCTCTCTCTCTCTCTCGTTCTCTCTCTCTCTCGTTCTCTCTCTCTCTCTCTCTCTGTTCTCTCTCTCTCTCACTCTCTCTCGTTCTCTCTCGTTTCTCTCTCTCTCTCTCTCTCTCTCTCTCCTCGTACTCTCTCTCTCTCTCTCGTCTCTCTCTCTCACTCTCTCTCTCTCTCTCTCTCTCTTCCTAATATTGTGACTAAAATAACTATGAACACATGTCAAGATATTTTTTCATTCTATATTAGTGTAATAAAATGTAATGCATACATACCTACACTGATACAGAAGTGCTAGCTTTAGACATGACTAATGTACTTTACTACCATAGTTTAGTTTTTAATTTAACATATAATTGAGGGGGTTGGTGCTATATCATGCTTAACCCTCACTTTTGTGAAAGATGAGTTACATGCATTGACACGATCCTTACCCACTACCCTACAACCTGTAAAAAAAATCATATTTCCTCTAATTATCTGTTTAGCAACCTTTTTCTTTCTGCACGGTGGCGCAGCGGTAGAGTTGCTGCCTTACAGCGAATGCAGCGCCGGAGACTCAGGTTCGATCCTGACTACGGCGCCATCTGTACGGAGTTTTCGTTTTCCTCGTTTTCTCTCTCTCTCGTTTTCTCTCTCTCTCGTTTTCTCTCCTCTCGTGTGTCTCTCTCTTCCTCTCGTTCTCTCTCGTGTCTCTCTCTCTCGTTCTCTCTCGTGTTCTCTCTCTCTCTCGTTCTTTCTCGTGTTCTCTCTCGTCTCTCTCTCTCTCTCTCTCTCTCGATCTCTCTCTCTCTCGTTCTCTCGTTCTCTCTCTCGTTCTCTCTCTCTCTCTCTCTCGTTCTCTCTCTCTCTCTCTCTCTGGTTCGTTCTCCCTCTCTCGTTCTCTCTCTCTCTCTCGTTCTCTCTCTCTCTCTCGTTCTCTCGTCTCTCTCTCTCTCTCTCTCTCTCTCTCTCTCTCTCTCTCTCTCTCACTCTCTCTCTCTCTCTCTCTCTCTCTCTCTCTCTCTCTCTCTCTCTCTCATCTCGTTCTCTCTCTCTCTCTCTCTCGTTCTCTCTCTCTCTCTCTCGTTCTCTCTCTCTCTCTCGTTCTCTCTCTCTCTCTCTCTCTCTCTCCGTTCTCTCTCTCTCTCTCTCTCTCTCGTTCTCTCTCGTTCTCTCTCTCTTCTCTCTCTCTCGTTCTCTCTCTCTCTCTCTCGTTCTCTCTCTCTCTCTCTCGTTCTCTCTCGTTTCTCTCTCTCTCTCTCTCTCTCTCTCTCTCTCTCTCTCTCTCTCTCTCTCTCTTCCTAATATGTGACTAAAATAACTATGAACACATGTCAAGATATTTTTTCATTCTATATTAGTGTAATAAAATGTAATGCATACATACCTACACTGATACAGAAGTGCTAGCTTTAGACATGAATAATGTACTTTACTACCATAGTTTAGTTTTTAATTTAACATATAATTGAGGGGGTTGGTGCAATATCATGCTAACCCTCACTTTTGTGAAAGATGAGTTACATGCATTGACACGATCCTTACCCACTACCCTACAACCTGTAAAAAAATCATATTTAAATTCAACCGATAAGTTGGTCAAATAACACAGGCACCTTCTTGTTTTTTTTGGTGATTTATGGATTTTTCAATGTGAATATCTCATCGCGACACATTAGTGGGTTAGCAGTATATTGCAACCAACCGCCTTCAATTTTACATCATTCAAAATGAACTTCATAAACAAGGATAACACTTTTTATTTCTGTCATTCATGGTAAGATTCACATCATTTTTGTGTGCGAGATATATAGGTAGAGAGAGACAATGTGGCACAGATGAGAAAGCTGTGATGGATAATGTGGTTGAAGAGGATTTGAAAGGTGAGAAATACATGAGGGGGTGGATAAGTGAGTGAAAGTACCCAACTTGTCGAATGGCATGGACATGTTCAGAAAAAACCCAGAAGGATTGTAAGAAAAGAGAATGAGCAAAATAGCACTACAGGGGAGAACGAGAAAATGACACAGAATGACACAGTACAAAGAGGCATAAACAATAAGGGGTCAGCGGTTCATCTGTCCACAGATGATGCTTAATTAGCTGCACAGGAAGGAACTGCAGATGCTTGTTTAAACCAAAGATCAACACAAAGTGCTGAGTAACTCAGCGGACAGGCAGCATCACTGGAGAGAAGAATGGTTGATGTTTCGGGTCGAGACCCTTCTTCAGACTAGTCAGGGGAAAGGGGAAATGAGAGATATAGATGGTGATGTCGAGAGATATCGAACAAATGAATGAAAGATATGCGAAAAAGTAACGATGATAAAGGAAACAAGCCATTGTTAGCTGTTTGCTAGGTGAGAACGGGAACCTGGTATGACTTGGGTGAAGGAGGAATGGAGATTGAAGGAGTGCAGGGGTTACTTGACGTTAGAAAAATCAATATTCATACCATTGGTTGTAAGCTGCCCGAAGCGAAATATGAGATATTCCTCCAATTTGCGTTTAGCCTCACTCTGACAATGGAGGAGGCCTAGGACACAAAGACTCAGTGTGGGAATGGGAAGGGGAATTAAAGTGTTTGGCAACCGGGAGATCCAGGCTGACTAAGTGAAGGTCTTCAGCGAAATGATCGCCTCGCAGTCTACGTTTGGTCTCGCCAATTTATTAGAGTCCACACCTTGAACGACAGATACAGTAGATGAGGTTGGAGGAGATGCAAGTGAACCTCTGCCGAACCCGAAAGGACTGTCGGGGATCCCTGGACAGAGTCAAGAGAGGAGATAGAGGAACAGGTGTTGCATCTCCTGTGGTTGCAGGGGAAGGTAGCTGGGAGGGGGTGGCTTGGGCGGGAAGGAATGAGTTGCGGAGGGAACGGTCTCTGCGGAATGGGGGAAAAAGAGTGGAGATGGGAGGGATGTGACCTAGTGGTGGGATCCGTTGGAGGTGGCAGAAATGTTGGAGGATTATGTGTTGTATGCGACGGCTGATGGGGTGGAAGGTAAGGCTAAGGGGACTCTGTCTCTGTTGCGACTAGGGGGAGGGGGAGCAAGGGCGGAGCTGCGGGTTACCGAGGAGACACGAGTGAGGGCCTCATCTGTGATGGAAGAGGGGAACCCCCGTTCCCTAAATTCGCTGCCTTCTTCCCAGCGCACTTTTGTTTTAACATGGAAAAATATATGTTTGACTGAAGATAGGCACAAAATTCTGGAGTAACTCAGCATGACAGGCAGCATCTCTGGATAAAAGGAATGGGACTGGTACAGATGGAGAGCCAGTATGCAGAACACTCAATATAGGTTCGAGGAAGAAGGGCACGGCAGAACACAATGGTGCTCGGGGAAACTAATGTTTGGGATAAGTTGCAGTGACTGTTGAATCTGCTTCTTCCCCTTCAATCCATGCGGTTTGTTTAGAGATACACCGTGGAAACAGGCCCTTCGGCCCACCGAGTCCGCGCCGACCAGCGATCCCCGCACATTAACACTAACCTACACCCACTAGGGACAATTTTTATATTTTACCAAGCCAATTAACCTACAAACCTGTACGTCTTTGGAGTGCGGGAGGAAACCGAAAATCTTGGAGAAAACCCACGCAGGTCAGGGGGAGAACGTACAAACTCCGTACAGACGGCGCCCGTAGTCGGGATCGAACTCGGGTCTCCGGCGCTGCATTCGCTGTAAGGCAGCAACTGTACCGCTGCGCCACCGTTGAATGGAAGAACACACAACTGCCTTGTATTACATTGTTTATTAAAGTAGAGAAATAATACAACACCCTTTGAAATAGCAAACAGTAATAATCTAATGTAAATAACAAAAATATACAACATATCTAGATAGATATGGCTCTCGTCATTTAATGAAGGTTGTGCTTGCAATGAAGGCAGTGCAGAGCAGATTCCTTAGGTTGTCTCCTGGGATGAAGGGGTGGATGTAAGAAGAAAGATTTGCCTGTACTCTTTGGAATATACACCGATCAGCCAAAAACATTATGACCACCTGCCTAATATGCTGTTGGTCCTCCGTGTGCAGCCCCATACACAGCAGGGTGCGATGCACTGTGTATTGTGACACATTCCTCCCGTGACCACCCATTATAATTTTCTGTGACTTGTGCCACAGTCGACCTTCTGTCGGTTCGGACCAGACGGGATAGCCTTCGTTGCCCTCGCGCATCGATGAGCCAAGGGCGCCCAACACCCTGTCGCCGGTTTGTGGTTTGTCCCTCCTGGGACCACTGTCGGTAGGTACTCACCAATGCTGACCGGGAGCACCCCACAAGCCTTGCCGTTTCAGAGATGCTCTGACCCAGTCGTCTGGCCATAACAATTTGGCCCTTGTCAGAATCGCTCAGGTCTTTACTCCTGCCCATTTCTCCTGCATCCAACACATCAACATCAAGAACTGACTGTTCACTTGCTGCCTAATATATCCCACCCCTTGACAGGTGCCATTGTAACAAGATAACCAATGTTATTCACTTCGCCTGTCAGTGGTCATAATGTTTTGGCTGATCGGTGTAGAAGAATGAGAGGCAAGCTCATTGAAAGATACATATTTTGATGGGAATTGATAGGGTAGATGCTGAGGAAGATTGCGGTTAAGGAGCATCTTTTCAGAATAAGGATTGCCGATTGAAAAAGATGAGGAATTTCCTCACTCACATTAAACAACAGGTGATCCCGATACTGAAAAGATGCCGGACTTTTCTCTCCCAGAGACTTGTGAGGGCAGTCATTAAACATATTCGACAGAAACTGACAAAACTGTTAAACTGCAAGGGAATTAGAAACATAGAAACATAGAAAATAGGTGCAGGAGTAGGCCATTCGGCCCTTCGAGCCTGCACCGCCATTCAATATGACCATGGCTGATCATCCAGCTCAGTAGCCTGTACCTGCCTTCTCTCCATACCCCCTGATCCCTTTAGCCACAAGGACCACATCTAACTCTCTCTTAAATATAGCCAATGAACTGGCCTCAGCTACCTTCTGTGGCAGAGAATTCCACAGACTCACCACTCTCTGTGTGAAGAAATGTTTTCTCATCTTAAAAGGCATGGGGACGGAGGGGGAAAGTTAAGCCCGCTGTAATTTTATTGACTGGTGCTGCAGATTCAAGGTGAGAATGACTTCACTCCTGCTCCTCTTCCTTATAGTTTAAAATAAATTAAACCTTCCCATGAGAAGTAATTGTTTACCCCTCAATTAAGGCATCAGTTATGAGATTTACACTTTCTCAATCAGGTGAGTAATCACCAACTTTTGAAATCACTTGCCCATATGGTCAGTGTAAGAAAATAACTGCACGTGGGTGACGTTTCGGGTCGAGGCCCTTCTCTCCTGAGATGCTGCCTGACCTGCTGAGTTACTCCAGCATTTTGTGAATAAATGCCCATATGGTCAGCTTAATTAATATGTTTAGTTTACTTCAGAGACACAGCGCGGAAACAGGCCCTTTCGGCCCACCGGGTCCGCGCCGACCAGCGATCCCCGCACATTAACACTATCCTATACGCACTAGGGACAATTTTTACATTTACCAAGCCAATTAACCTGTACGTCTTTGGAGTGTGGGAGGAAACCGAAGATCTCGGAGAAAATCCACGCAGGTCACGGGGAGAACGTACAAACTCCGTACAGTACAGCACTAGTAGTCGGGATCGAACCCGGGTCTCCGGCGCTGCATTCGCTGTAAGGCAGCAATTCTTTTAGGTGTGGTTTTAGTTTGGAATGGTTGTTTAGATTGTTTATTTGGGAATTTTTTTATTCTGCGTTGTCATCCGAAGGCTTGGAATATAGGTTCTATCAGTTGGTGAATAATTCTGAGAAAAACATGCTAAAAGTATAAAGGACACTAAAAAGCAGCATTATTTCTACTTCTTCATGAAATCAGATCAATTTATCAACCACATGCATCTCTCCTTGAAAAGGTGTTGATAGTTCTCCCACAATGTTGTCAGGCTAGAACATTCCAAGCAATTTTAATGCAACTAATGAATGAAGGTGTTTCAAAGTCATAAGGAATTAGGCCATTCAGCCCATCCTCTCCCTCCTAACCCCATCCTCCTGCCTTTTGTCCAGAACCTCTGACATCTGTACTAATCAAAAATCTATCTCTCTCTGCCTCAAAAATATCCACTGACGGCCTCCACAGCCTCTGAGGCAAAGAATTCCACAGATTCACCACCCTCCGACTAAAGAAATTTCTCCCCATCTCCTTCAAAAAACAATGTCCTTTAATTCTGAGGCTGTGACCTCTAGTCCTAGACTCTCCCACTAGTGGAAACATCCTCTCCACATCCACTCTTTCCCAGCCTTTCAATGAGGTCCTTCTTCTAAACTCCAGCGAGTACAGGCCCAGTGCTGATAAACGCTCATCCTAGGTTCACCCACTCATTCCTGGGATCATTCTTGTAAACCTCCTCTGGACCCTCTCCAGAGCCAGCACATCCTTCCTCAGATATGGGGCCCAAAATTGCTCACAATATTCCAAATGCGGCCTTACGTGCGCCTTATAGAGCCTCAGCATTACATCCCAGTTTTTGTACACACGCCCTCTTGAAATAAATGTTAGCATTGAGTTTGCTTTCTTTACTACCGACTCGACTTGCAGATGAACTATTTGGGAATCCTGCACCAGCATTCCCAAGTCCCTTTTGCACCTCTGATTTCTGGAGGTTTAGAAAACAGTCTAAATTACTTTGCTGTGGTTCTTGTCTAATACATAATAATAATAATAATGCATTACATTTATATAGCGCTTTTCAAACACTCAAAGACGCTTTACAGGGATTACTAGAACATAGAGAAGAAAATAAATAGATAAATAAGTAAACGAACAGAAAAAGGAGACAGAAGGTGAGGTGACGGTCAGTGGTTGAAGGCAGTGCTGAACAGGTGAGACTTCAGTGATGTTTTGAATGTGGTGAGTGAGGAGGAGTCTCTGACGGTTTGGGGTAGCGAGTTCCAGAGGGTGGGAGCAGCGATGCAGAAAGCCCTGTCCCCCCAGGATCTGAGTTTGGTCCGGATGGGGGGGGGACAGGAGGTTGGCAGCAGCAGAGCGGAGGGTGCAGGTGGGAGTGTGCCTGTGGAGGAGGTCAGTCAGGTAGGATGGGGCCAGGTTATGGAGGGCTTTGTAGGTCATGAGGAGGATTTTGTACTGGATTATCTGGGGGATGGGGAGCCAGTGGAGCTTGTAAAGGACGGGGGTGATATGGTCACGGATCGGGGAGTGGCTGAGTAGACGGTCAGCGGAGTTTTGAATGTATTGAAGTTTACTGATGATTTTTGAGGGTGACTAGATTGTTTAAGGACAAACTTCTTCCCCTGAACGATGTTGTTAAAACAGATGGATTTTAGCTCGGGTACTTTCATCATTATCATTAGCGACATTGACTTTTTAATTCCACCTTTATCGAATCAATTGAATTTAACTTCCTCAACAATCTTTCGTACCACTTGAGAGACCGCACAGATCCTCGGTGATATGACTCCCCCAAAGTCAACTCTTCCATCAGTGGCAGTCTCCACTTGATGTTGAAACGAGGACTAAGTGATTCCTGACTCAAAGATATGAACGTTATCATTGCATTATGTAAACAAACTTATCAGGACGAGACGAGGGCATTCGATTCAATTTGAGATAGCAGCTATCAAGACAGATGTGTACTGCAATTCATTCTTCCCTCGCACAATTAAAGCATGGAATAGTCTTCACCCTACTATAGTTACTCAGCCAGACGCAACTAAATTTAAGGCAGCTCTTCTTCTCCGAGAAGCCCTTCTTGCTTAGGTCCATACTCCGCCACCTCCAGTTTAAATTCCATTTGGAATATTTTGGAGGAACCAAGAACAGAGAACCAAGAACCCACGTCAGCAGTAATGTCACAGGATGTACCAGTTAAGTCTTGCACCACTTCACCAGCTTTGCTTTAACAAAACGTTCCAACCGAGTCTCACCTTCAGGAACCCAGTGTCAAGGGATTTGATCTTTCCAACCCAGAGCCAAGCTTTACTGCTGAGTCAAGGCTGGCATTTTGTCAAATGTTCAGTTTTTAAAAGCAATGTACAAATGGAAAATGTTTGGAAACATTTAGCTTATTTACCTTATAATGTGTGGCAAAATTACAGATTTGCCAGTTACTCACTGAATGCACTTGTTGTAGCAGATTGACTGTAATTTTACACGTGAAAAATCACAGCCAATCTAATTCAGCAACAAGTTTAGATCCCCTTGCCTTCATAAAAAAAGTGGCGGATGATATGCCATATATATGTTATCAGAGTCTAATTGACACATCTTAGACAATAGACAATAGGTGGAGGAGGAGGCCTTTCGGCCCTTCGAACCAGCACCGCCATTTAATGTGATCATGGCTGATCATTCTCAATCAGTACCCCGTTCCTGCCTTCTCCCCATACCCCCTGACTCCGCTATCCTTAAGAGCTCTATCTAGCTCTCTCTTGAATGCATTCAGAGAATTGGCCCCCACTGCCTTCTGAGGCAGAGAATTCCACAGATTCACAACTCTCTGACTGAAAACGTTTTTCCTCATCTCAGTTCTAAATGGCCATCCCCTTATTCTTAAACTGTGGCCCCTTGTTCTGGACTCCCCCAAAATTGGGAACATGTTTCCTGCCTCTAGCGTGTCCAACCCCTTAATAATCTTATACATTTCGATAAGATTCCCTCTCATCCTTCTAAATTCCAGTCTATACAAGCCCAGTCGCTCCAGTCTTTCAACATATGACAGTCCCGCCATTCCAGGAATTAACCTAGTAAACCTACGCTGTACGCCCTCTTCTTCTTAGGCCCCCTCGGTCATGGCTGACCATGGGTGATGCATCCTAGTCGGCTGCTTGCTCCACACCTCGGCTAGAGCAGCGTCGCTTGTGGCTGAAGAGACCAATGCGGGAGTGGCAGTCTCTGTCGCGAAGGTCACATGTGTGTGTGTGGTCTCTGGTCTGTTGAAGTTGCTACGCTCCATTCTGCGTGCCCCGCTTGTCCGCTACATGGAGACACAAGAAATGGCAGATGCTGGAATGTTAAGCATGACTCAGTGCGGGCGGAAATCAGCTGGTCAGGCAGCATCTGCGGAGGGAGTGGACAGACAACATTTCAGGTTGGAACCCTTCTTCAGACTGGAGAAGATGGATGTCAATCTGAAGAAGAGTCCTGACCCAAATCGCCATCTGTTCATTCCCTTCACAGATGCTGACTGACCCGCAGATTTCCGCTCGCATTGAGTTTTGCTTAACATTAGGCCACTTAAAATTGAGGTGAGTAGAAACTTCTTCACCCAGAGAGTTGTGAATTTGTGGAATTCTCTGCCACGGAAGGCAGTGGAGGCCAAATCACTGGATGAATTAAAAAGAGAGATAGATAGAGCTCTAGGGGCTAGCAGAATCAAGGGAAAGTGGGGGTGGGGGAGGGGGAGGGGGAGGGGGGGAGGAGAGGGTGCTGCACCAATGCAGGAGAAGTTTGGGCCCAATGGGTCCATTTGGTCTAAGTTATATATAAACCCCAAATTACACCTTTGGCAACACCAGTAAATTATATAATCTATGTTTTAGTCTCTATTTCTTAATCATCTGTGCATATTGTAAACAATATAACCCAAGCACCATTAGAATGCAGCTTTTGTTTTGTGAGGACAACTTTTGTTTCAGCCAATTTAATTGAATGCAAAATCTTCTGGTCGGCTTAATGAAGTCCTGTTGTTATTTGTTTGTTTGTGCCTTCCTTCATGAGGCCTCTGAATTGAAAGATGGGTGGCTGTTTGGCCTGAAGTTTCTGGAGACCAATCGTGTCCCCACGCAACCCTTAAAACAGTATTATATTGGATAGCCCGATCAAACATTTCTCAAGAGATAACTTCCACCACCATCTTTTTACCTACAGCCCACTGTCCCGCAGTGAAGATTAGAATAAAGACCTGCATAAACTGCCCCAACAGAAAAATATTCAGGGCAGAAAAACTGCACATTATCCAAATCGAATTTGCTCTTCATAGAGTGACAACAGGAGTAAGATGCCCCAGCCGACAAATAATCCCACATTCTGCAGAAGGAATAGAATCCAGGGGTTTTTGCTTTTTGCTCGCAACATCTCTGGAAGCTAAAGGAAAGGAAAAGAAATAAGGAATCGTCATTTTTTTTCCCAGCAAGGTTATTTGTTCAATGGTCGAACATCATAAGTTATTACATGATGTGCTGGCAGCCAGTGGAAAGAGCACGCTTAAGGGGTACGAGTCCTTTAATCCCTGTTATCATTCCCATGCAAGAATCGTTTGCACCTGGGCATGCTTCCTCCGATCAAATCTTTTATCCCCTGACTGTGTCTCATAGCTTTGACATTTTTTTTTAGATTTAGATTTAGAGATACAGCGCGGAAACAGGCCCTTCGGCCCACCGGGTCCGCTCCGCCCAGCGATCCCCGCACATTAACACTATCCTACACCCACTAGGGACAATTTTTACATTTGCCCAGCCAATTAACCTACATACCTGTACGTCTTTGGAGTGTGGGAGGAAACCAAAAATCTCGGAGAAAACCCACGCAGGTCACGGGGAGAACGTACAAACTCCGTACAGACGGCGCCCGTAGTCAGGATTGAACCTGAGTCTCCGGCGCTGCATTCGCTGTAAGGCAGCAACTCTACCGCTGCGCCACCGGGACATCCTGGTGAGTAGCTTGCATTTTATAATTAAAGTCAATTAGCCAGCAACGCCTCAGTCCAACAGTGGGAGAAAATGTTGTGCACCCCCTCCGTGTCCCAGTTGGGTGGTAATTCTGCACTTTACTGCACTGCCAGGCATGGCATTTGCGGGGAATGGCGGGACTGACAGCGGGAGTCAGGGGGTATGGGGAGAAGGCAGGAACGGGGTACTGATTGAGAATGATCAGCCATGATCACATTGAATGGGGTGCTGGCTCGAAGGGCCGAATGGCCTACTCCTGCACCTATTGTCTACCAATTTTCCGGACCCTTTGGGTTCCAGAGCCTCGCCGTATTATCTGTTTTGCCGAACCAACAGAGGTCAGGGGCCTTGGAGAGACGGAGATGCGCGCCAACAAAGTTGGCCGTGGAAGTCAGCTGTGGGAATGGAACTGCCGGCTCTGGCCGGGCCGGAGTTCCAGATCCCAGGCAGCAGGCTGCAAATTCGACCCGCCGATAGGCCACAGAAGTCGGATATCCAGAACCGGATCTGACGGTTCCGGTCGGGCCAGGGATCCAGGGCCCCCGGCCCTGGGCGGCAAATTCGACCCGCCGATCGGCATGGAAGTCACAATGAGATTGAGATCGGCCACCTTATCTGGCCGAGGCACCGCGTTTTCGTGAGGACTTACGGGTGGAATTTCAAGAGCGCTCTCGTAGTTTTTTCCGGATTAAAGGAGGTGCCGGGCCATCAGTTGCCGGGATATTGGTGAAGGCCCTGTATAATTTGACATCATGTTCGGCAACCCCCCGGTAACCGTTAATACATAAAGATGTACGCACCATATCTCCAAGAGCCACATAAAGGAAGAGTCCTGTTGCTACGGTGAAGATCCATTCTTGCACTTGTTCATCTGTCGCAATTGCTAATGATATGTAGAGTCCAATAAAGGCAGTCAAGGCACTGCCAAAGTTCAGGAAGATCGATTTCTTCACAGAAATTCCACAATGCAAAAGAACTGCAAAATCACCTAATGTACAAGACAACGGAAGACAAACTCATTACTGTTGTCAGGAGAGTCTAAGGAGTATAAAAGCATTTAGAAAGGCACGTAGATATGCAGGGAATGGAGGAATATGGATCACATGCAGGCAGAGGCGATTAATTTGACATTGTGAGTAGGGTTGCCAACTGTCCCGTATTAGACGGGACATCCCGTATTTTGGCCTAAATTGGTTTGTCCTGTACGGGACCGCCCTTGCCCCGTATTAGGCCCGGGGGGCGCCGTGGGCCCAGATGCTGTAGGCCCGGACGCTGTAGACCCGGACACTGTAGGCATGGACACTGTAGGCCCGGACACTGTAGGCCCGGACACTGTAGGTCCGGACACTGTAGGCCCGGACACTGTAGGCTCGGACACTGCTTACACTGCTTACACTGTCCGGGCCTACAGTGTCCGGACCTACAGTGTAGGCCCGGACACTGTAGGCCCGGACACTGTAGGCCGGGACACTGTAGGTCCGGAAACTGTAGATCTGGACACTGTAGGCCTGGAGGCCCGGGCGCCGCCTAACGGAAGTTACATAGCAACCCGCCTCCCGGCCCAGGCGGCCGCCATTGGTGGAGCGGGAGCACGTGGCCGCTGGCTGGGTGAGATCATGTGGGGCACGGGGTGGTGACGTCACCTTGTCCCTTATTTGGGAGTGAGATAGTTGGCATCCCCTAATTATGAGCCATGGGGCATATTCCCGTGCTGCACTAATCAATGTTACTGGAGTGAGATCACTAATAGTATAATACACTGGTCATTTTAATGGAATACCTCAGGATTTTAGAAAAGCAATGAAGTCTTTTTCTTAGAGATAAATCATGGAAATAGGCCCTTTGGCCCATCTAGTCCACGCCAATTATAACTCACCCATTCACACTAGTTCTATGTTATCCCACTTTTGCATCCACTCCCTACAAATTAAGGGCAATTTACAGAGGGCAATTAACCTACAAAACCTGCACATTTGTGGGATATGGGAGGAAAACCGGAGCACCTGGAGGAAATCCACGCAGTGACAGGGAGAGTGTGCAAACTCCACGCGCAATTGGCATCCAAGGTGAAGATCGAACGTGGGTGTCTGGCGCTGTGAGGCAGCAGCTCTACCAGCTGCGCCACTGTGCTGTCTGATGCCCTCGCATGTTGACGATTCCACTTTTAGACAATCGACAATAGGTGCAGGAGGAGGCCATTCAGCCCTTCGAGCCAGCACCGCCATTCAATGTGATCATGGCTGATCATTCTCAATCAGTACCCCGTTCCTGCCTTCTCCCCATACCCCCTGACTCTGCTATCCTTAAGAGCTCCCTTTAATTTATTTTACAAGGGTACCTTGATGCCATCCTCGGTCAAACATTTCTCTGATATCAAAGAAAGTCACTCTTGCTTTTGCTGTTGGAATTTGGGTTTTATTTTTGTGGAGATAGGTTGACAGCTTTGGCCAGTTGGGCAGGATATGGTATTTAAAGATGAGTTAGATTTGTAGACTCTTAAAGGCAGGTGTAATACATTGTTGGACTTGTGATATTACAGGCATTGGTATAGAAAACCGACAGAAGTAATATTCAGCACTGTATCATTCAGTAATAATCAGCATGAACCATTCCAGAAAGCTAGTTCAGCTGTAAGTGAGTTATAGTTGCCGTGGACTAGATGGGCCAAAGGGCCTGTTTCCATGATTTATCTCTAAGAAAAAGACTTCATTGCTTTTCTAAAATCCTGAGGTATTCCATTAAAATGACCAGTGTATTATACCATGAGTGATCTCACTCCAGTAACATTGATTAGTGCAGCACAGGAATATGCCCCTTAATGGTTAGCCTTAATAAAAAGAAATTGGACCTTGCAAAGAGTACTTGAGTTTTTGTTTTTAATTTCTCATGCTCAATCGTTTCTAAACGAGTGCATGATACTCCCTGCATATCCATTTCAATGTAACATTTAAATATGTGAATCACAAACGAAGGAGTCCAAAATAACTCTGTGTTGGAGGGTTTTCTGGATAGGAAAACCAAAGTCAAATCAAACGGCTCTCATTGTTTGGACATCACGTGGTGAAAGGTAAATGTATCCAATGTTGCAAACTGCAGCAAATAAAGGAGCGTGAAGCAGCGGAATCAAATCTTACCCATTTCATGAGGGAGTTCGTGACATAAAACTGCAAGTGTCGTGGCAAGGCCAGCTTTCCAGGACACAGAGAAAGCTGCCCCTAAAGCCAGCCCATCGGCAAAGTTGTGGATACCGTCGCCAATCACTATCATGTACGGAAGCACTCGCAAACCTGTAGGGAAAGGGAAGTTAGAAACATTCACGTTGTATGCTGTGTTACACTCGTCAAAACAAAATGCTCAGATCAACTTTAGATATAGATTTAGAGATACGGCGCAGAAACAGGCCCTTCGGCCCATCGGGTCCGCACCGCCCAGCGATCCCTATAGACAGTAGACAATAGGTACAGGAGGAGGCCATTTGGCCCTTCGAGCCAGCACCGCCATTCAATGTGATCATAGCTGATCATTCTCAATCAGTACCCCGTTCCTGCCTTCTCCCCATACCCACTGGCTCCGCTATCCTTAAGAGCTCTATCTAGCTCTCTCTTGAATGCATTCAGAGAATTGGCCTCCACTGCCTTCTGAGGCAGAGAATTCCACAGATTCACAACTCTCTGACTGAAAAAGTTTTTCCTCATCTCAGTTCTAAATGGCCTACCCCTTATTCTTAAACTGTGGCCCCTGGTTCTGGACTCCCCCAACATTGGGAACATGTTTCCTGCCTCTAACGTGTCCAACCCCTTAATAATCTTATACGTTTCGATAAGATCTCCTCTCATCCTTCTAAATTCCAGTGTATACAAGCCTAGTCGCTCCAGATCCCCGCACATTAACTCTATCCTACACCCACTAGGGACAATTTTTACATTTGCCCAGCCAATTAACCTACAAACCTGGACGTCTTTGGAGTGTGGGAGGAAACCGAAGATCTCGGAGAAAACCCACGCAGGTCACGGGGAGAACGTACAAACTCCGTACAGTACAGCACCCGTAGTCAGGATCGAACCTGAGTCTCCGGCGCTGCATTCGCTGTAAGGCGGCAACTCCAGCGCTGCGCCGCCGTAAGGCAGCAACTCTACCGCTGCTTGAGTGTTAAGTCCAGTTGCCTCACTATTTTCTTCAATACAAATATTCTATCTTATTCCATTTAAATTCATTTCTTCGCACAGGTGGCAATAAATCACCGGAATTCTCTACTCTGGAGGGCCTGGAGTTATTGAGATATTTTAAAATAGAGATCAGTGGATATTAAAGGAATCAAGGGATATGGGTATATCGCAGGAAAATGGCACCAAGGTAGTTTGATGGTCAAGTCAAGTCAAGTCAATTTTATTTGTATAGCACATTTAAAAACAACCCACGTTGACCAAAGTGCTGCACATCTGATTAGGAAAACAGGATTCCAAAGCATCCAGTGGTCTTACACTACTTTAATGATGACACTAAGCTTGCAATCCGGCTGGTATTGTTTTAGAGAGATGCGATGGAGAATGATGGACTTGGTGGCTTGGGAATAATTTACTTATGTCTGCTGGTATTGGTTTTCTTTGTATTCATTTGGAGGAATTTGTGGAGCTCCTCGGAGGAAGGAAAGCTTTTAGAACTTAGTTATCGAAGTTGAGTTGTTAAAAGTTTCCTCATTATCTTTTTAAGGTTGGTTCAAAGTCTCATAAATCTCACACAGAACAGTGTTCCATAAGCTTTTGGATATATTCAATGCTGGTATATAATTTTGGAAGATCAAGAATGAAGAATCAAGGGTTAAGGGGTACAGGCAGGAATGTGTGTAGTTGTGTCCAAGATTAGACAATAGACAATAGACAATAGACAATAGGTGCAGGAGTAGGCCATTCAGCCCTTCGAGCCAGCACCGCCATTCAATGCGATCATGGCTGATCACTCTCAATCAGTACCCCGTTCCTGCCTTCTCCCCATACCCCCTCACTCCGCTATCCTTAAGAGCTCTATCCAGCTCTCTCTTGAAAGCATCCAACGAACTGGCCTCCACTGCCTTCTGAGGCAGAGAATTCCACACCTTCACCACTCTCTGACTGAAAAAGTTCTTCCTCATCTCCGTTCTAAATGGCCTACCCCTTATCCTTAAACTGTGGCCCCTTGTTCTGGACTCCCCCAACATTGGGAACATGTTTCCTGCCTCAGGGGATTAGTGTCCAATCCCCTAATTATCTAATATGTTTCAATAAGATCCCCCCTCATCCTTCTAAATTCCAGTGTATACAAGCCCAATCGCTCCAGCCTTTCAACATACGACAGTCCCGCCATTCCGGGAATTAACCTAGTGAACCTACGCTGCACGCCCTCCATAGCAAGAATATCCTTCCTCAAATTTGGAGACCAAAACTGCACACAGTACTCCAGGTGCGGTCTCACCAGGGCCCGGTACAACTGTAGAAGGACCTCTTTGCTCCTATACTCAACTCCTCTTGTTACGAAGGCCAACATTCCATTGGCTTTCTTCACTGCCTGCTGTACCTGCATGCTTCCTTTCATTGACTGATGCACTAGGACACCCAGATCTCGTTGAACTCTCCCTCCTCCTAACTTGACACCATTCAGATAATAATCTGCCTTTCTATTCTTACTTCCAAAGTGAATAACCTCACACTTATCTACATTAAACTGCATCTGCCATGTATCCGCCCACTCACACAACCTGTCCAAGTCACCCTGCAGCCTTATTGCATCTTCCTCACAATTCACACTACCCCCCAGCTTAGTATCATCTGCAAATCTGCCATTTGACTGAATGACAAGCTTGAAAGGGTTCAGAAAAGATTTACGAGGATGTTGCCAGGACTAGAGGGTGTGAGCTATAGGGTGAGGTTGAGTAGGCTGGGTCTCTATTCCATGGGGCGTAGGAGGATGAGGGGAGATCTTTTCGAGATATACAAAATCATGAGAGGAATAGATCGGGTAGATGCACAGTCTTTTACCCAGAGTAGGGGAATTGAGGACCGGAGGACATAGATTCAAGGTGAAGGGGAAAAGATTTAATAGGAATCTGAGGGGTAACTTTTTCACACAAAGGGTGGTGGGTGTATGGAACAAGCTGCCAGAGGAGGTAGTTGAGGCTGGGACTATCCCATCGTTTAAGAAACAATTGGACAGGTTTGGAGGGATATGGACCAAGCGCAGGCAAGTGGGACTAGTGTAGCTGGGACATTGTTGGCCAGTGTGGGCGAATTGGGCCAAAAGTGCCTGTTTCCACACTGTATCACTCTACGACTCTATAACTCTCCCTCCTAACCCCATTCTCCTGCCTTCTCCCCATAACCCCTGACTCCCGTACCAATCTGGAAAATATATCGAATCTCTGCCTTAAAAATAAGGTCTCTCCTTAAAGATCATGCCCTCCAGACCTGGAAACACACTTGTTAATCTTTTTCTGTTCCCTCTCCAGCTTAATGACTGACCCCCCTATGGAATACCACCACATCAGCAGAGAAATTCAAGTAAACATGGCTGTAGGGAGAAGGAAATTTTGACCAAGACCTGCCCAAACCAATAAATTTCCAATACATCCTGAGGTTGGATTTTGCAGGCAAACTAACCTTTAATGGGGTGTACACCAATGTCACCTTCGAAGGACACTTCAGACGACATCTAAGCATGGGCACAGTAAGGTGGTGATTAATATCTGAATCAAATGCAAGAAGAGTCAGAGTCATACAGCATGGAAATGGCTCAACCCATACAAGCCAGGCACACCTGCCTGCCACAGAAGGCAGTGGAGGCCAATTCACTGGATGAATTTGAAAGAGAGTTAGATAGAGCTCTAGGGGCTAGCGGAATCAAGGGATCTGGGGGAGAAGGCAGGCACGGGTTACTGATTGTGGATGATCAGCCATGATCACAATGAATGGCGGTGCTGGCTCGAAGGGCCAAATGGCCTCCTCCTGCACCTATTTTCAATGTTTCTATTTGCCCACGCCCAGCTCCTATCCATGTGCAAAAGGGAGGTAAATGGCAAGAAAATGTTCAAGGTTTCAAGGTTTCAAGGTCAGTTTATTGTCACATGTTGAAAATAAGGATTAAAAAAAGGAACATTGGCAGATAATAGGAGGTCAAAGATTGAATACTTATCTGCCCCGCACCAATTAATCTTTCTGTTTGTGGTTCATTACATATTTCTAATACATGTAGAAATATGTATTTCTAGAAATATGTATTTCTGCATATGTCAGAAACTCCAGAACACAAACTAGACACCCTAGTGTCCCCAGTGTGTGTAGGATAGTGTTAGTGTGCGGAGATCGCTGGTCGGCGCGGACTCGGTGGGCCGAAGGGCCTGTTTCCACGCTAAAAGTAAAACAAAAAACTCAAAAATCTCTCCAGTCCTGAAGGAGGCAGTTTATTTTTAATCCTGATTCTTGCACGACAAAGATGTCGGTGGCATTTATAGCCAGTCCCCAAGTTGCATCCTGAATTGAGAGGCAATCTCATCAATGTCTGGAGTCACATCTTGGCAGATTTCCTTCCCTTAAAGAAGCCAGTAGACCAGATGCGTCAAACACTGATGTTCACTTCTCATTTCCCTATTTATTCAGGTGTTTGAATTTGGACTCATCAAAACGTATAAGATTATTAAGGGGTTGGACACGTTAGGGGCAGGAAACATGTTCCCAATGTTGGGGGAGTTCAGAACAAGGGGCCACAGTTTACGAATAAGGGGTAAGCCATTTAGAACTGAGATGAGGAATTTTTTTTTCAGTCAGAGAGTTGTGAACCTGTGGAATTCTCTGCCTCAGAAGGCAGTGGAGGCCAATTCTCTGAATGCATTCAAGAGAGAGCTAGATAGAGCTCTTAAGGATAGTGGAGTCAGGGGGTATGGGGAGAAGGCAGGAACGGGGTACTGATTGAGAATGATCAGCCATGATCACATTGAATGGCGGTGCTGGCTCGAAGGGCCGAATGGTCTCCTCCTGTACCTATTGTCTATTGTCTATTGGACTCCCCAGCTGCTGTAATAGAAGTTAAAGTCATATCCCCAGTTCCCCCACCCCATCCCCCTTCCCAGTTCTCCGACCAGTCTTACTGTCTCCGACTACATTTTATCTCTTTGCTTTGTTGTTACCTTCTTCCAACTAACAATGATCTATGAAGGGAGAAAAACTGCAGATGCTGGTTAAAATCGAAGGTAGACACAGAATGCTGGAGTAACTCAGCGGGTCAGGCAGCATCTCGGGAGAGAAGGAATGGGGTGATGTTTCGGGTCGAGACCTTCAGTCTGAAGAAGGGTCTCGACCCGAAACGTCACCCATTCCTTCTCTCCCGAGATGCTGCCTGACCCGCTAACAACGATCTATTCTACATTACCCTTGATCTCCATTCCCTCTATCCAGTTTTCACACCTTACACTTCCTTATCTACACATTTCCTTATCTATGTACCTCCCACTCCCTGACATCAGTCTGAAGAAGGGTCTTGACCTGAAACTTCACCCATTCCTTCTCTCCAGAGATGCTGCCTGAGTTACTCCAGCATTTTGTGTCTACCCCCAGATCAATAGTATAGTTCTATCTATGCAGGTAATATGTGCCATCAATTGTTTAGTTTAGAGATGCAGCATGGAAACAGGCCCTTCGGTCCACCATGTCCATGCCGACCATCATTATCCATTCACATTAGTTCTATGTTATCCCAATTCCGTCACACTAGGGGCACTTTTTATTACAGAGATCCACAAACTCACAAGTCTTCGGGATGTGGGAGGAAACTGGAGCATCATGGAGGAAACCCATGTGGTCACAAGAGATCATGCAAACTCCACACAGGAAGCACCCGAGGTCAGAATCGATCCCTCTCAGGCGCCGAGAGGCAGCAGTTCCGGTGGTTGCACCACTGTGGTGCACAATGTGGTGAAAGGAAGATCTCAACACGTGACCTTCTGCCACACTTTTTGCCCAATTTCTCAGCCGATCAAGGAGAGAAGTTTACCCAAGAGAGAATAGGAGAAAGGGAAGATGGGAAACTACGCAAATAAAGTCTGCTTTCTTATGTAACACTTACCAATTCAACCTGTGATGTCGTCTGTTTTCTCATCTGCTCATTCTTCTGGTTCTTTTTAAATGCTTGAAGTGCCAACTCATGATCGCAATGTTGATGGTCCGTTTCATCCTGTGGAAAATGTTCATGCTGTTATGATATTTTTCACTACAGGTTCCTTCTCCCTTCCCTTCCCTTCCCATCTGAAGCAAGTACTTGGCTGCCCTCTCAAATAGAAACGGACTCAACTGATGCATTCCCGAATTAGGAAAATTGGTGCACAACTCAGTGCATTAAGCTCAACAGAGAGAAAAGAGGCAATGAGAAAAAGACGCGAGAAGCCCTTGAATATAGTATGGCAATAACTGCTCTGGTGAATCATGACAGAGAGAGTGTGAAGAAGAGAGTAAGAAACCCCAGGAAAACTCTCCAGTTTCTTAGTTTAGTTTAGTTTAGTTTAGAGATTCAGCGCGGAAACAGGCCCTTCGGCCCACCGGGTCCGCGCCGCCCAGCGATCCCTGCACATTAACACTATCCTACACACACTAGGGACACTTTTTTTACATTTTACAAGCCAATTAACCTATAAACTTGTACATCTTTGGAGTGTGGGAGTAAACCGAAGATCTCGGAGAAAACCAACGCAGGTCACGGGGAGAACGTACAAACTCCGTACAGACGGCACCCGTATCCGGGATGGAACCCGGGTCTCCGGCGCTGCATTCATTGTAAGGCAGCAACTCTACCGCTGCGCCACCGTGACCGCCCGAACATCAGATTTTACTTTTCAGATCCCTGATCAAGGTGAATCATTTCCACCCTGTATGTAGTTTTGCCTTTCAGCAATGATATATTAATGATGTTGTAATTATGCTACCGAAGCTGTAAAATATAAGTTTAACCATCTAGAAATGAAAAGTGGACATTAAGCAGTCAATCTTTTGCAAAAGCCCAAGTGGTCGCAAATGTCATAGAAATATAGAAACATAAACAATAGGTGCAGGAGGAGGCCATTTGGCCCTTTGAGCCAGCACCGCCATTCATTGTGATCATGGCTGATCATCTACAATCAGTAACCTGTACCTGCCTTCTCCCCATATCCCTTGATTCCACTAGGCCCTAGAGCTCTATCTAACTCTCTTTTAAATTCATCCAGTGAATTGGCCCCCACTGCCCTCTGCGGCAGAGAATTCCACAAATTCACAACTCTCTGGGTGAAAAAGGTTTTTTTCACCTCAGTTTTAAATGGCCTCCCCTTTTATTCTTAGACAGTGGCCCCTAGTTCTGGACTCCCCCAACATTGGGAACATTTTTCCTGCATCTAGCTTGTCCAGTCCTTTTATAATTTTATACGTCTCTATGAGATCTTCTTTCATCCTTCTAAACTCCGGTGAATACAAGCCCAGTCTTTCCAATCTTCCCTCATATGACAGTCCCGCCATCCTGGGGATTAACCTGGTGAACCTACGCTGCACTGCCTCAATAGCAAGGATGTCCTTCCTCAAATTAGGAAACCAAAACTGTACACAGTACCCCAGATGTGGTGTCACCAGGGGCCTGTACAACTGCAGAAGGACCTCTTTACTCCTACACTCAAATCCCCTCGTTTAAATTTAGAAAGAATTAGGAGTGATATTGTTGAACCCTCGATTAAATTTGATAGGACTTGGGGAAGCTTTACTCAATATTTTCACACAATATAAGTTGTTCCCTCTCCAGCCGTTATAATAATTTTTTACCTTTATTTGGTGGAACAGATTTAACGACAAACAGGGGTCTAAACTGTTGAAATTTTTTTTTTTTTGCAGCCCGGATTCTGTTTTGTTTTTGGGTTTTTTGTTTGTTGGCTTATTTTAGTTTAGGGGGGTAATTGTTTTTAAATTCTTTTAAAAAAAATCTTTAAAAAAATCTTTATATAAGTTCTCTTTTAACCTTTTATCTATAATTACATAGAGACTGGGAGATCTATACCCTATATGTATTTTGAAACTGGATTTATATTATTGGATTTATATAACATTTGTTGTTAATGTAATCCTGATCCCTATGTATCAATATCACTGTTATGCTTATCATTTTTTGAAATGGCGGGACTATCATATGTTGAAAGACTGGAGCGACTAAGCTTGTATACGCTGGAATTTAGAAGGATGAGAGGGGATCTTATTGAAACATACAAGATTATTAAGGGGTTGGACACGTTAGAGGCAGGAAACATTTTCCCAATGTTGGGGGAGTCCAGAACAAGGGGCCACAGTTTAAGAATAAGGGGTAGGCCATCAACGACTATTGACTATTGATTTAGAACTGAGATGAGGAAAAACATTTTCGGTCAGAGAGTTGTGAATCTGTGGAATTCCCTGCCTCAGAAGGCAGTGGAGGCCAATTCTCTGAATGCATTCAAGAGAGAGCTGGATAGAGCTCTTAAGGATAGCAGAGTCAGGGGGTATGGGGAGAAGGCAGGAACGGGGTACTGATTGAGAATGATCTGCCATGATCACATTGAATGGCGGTGCTGGCTCGAAGGACCGAATGGCCTCCTCCTGCACCTATTGTCTATTGTCTATTGTCTATTGAAAAGAAAATCCTCTCGTTATGAGGGCCAACGTCCTTTGGGGAATGAAACATTCTCAGCTCGGTGTTAAGTCTACACCAATACTTGCAGCTATGTTCTAAGGTGGTCAGGCAGGCATTCAGTTGTGAGGAGCTGAAAATTGAAAGTGTTTAAAAAAAATCTTTTAAACATCACTGATCACTTCTTAAAGTGATTAAATAAAATGTACCTGATGGCAGTTCACATTTTCAAAGATATTGAAGATTGGAAGTGTTTGCGAGGTAGTTTCTCTTTACTCAGTTTAATAGTACTTCTTAAAAATAAAGCCACTTACATCATCTTTGATTAATATTCCAAATAGCTTTTCCATCACAAAGAATATATAGATGCCTCCAAGAACAGCCAGCAGTTTCCAGATATAAGGGGGTGTGGTGTGACTGGGGCCATCGTTGTGAGAGTGTAAACCAAGAAACTGGAAGAAACAGGCAAAGAAAACACATCTTTAGAAAGAACACTAATGGCCACTCAGCCCATTAGACCATTGCTGAAGAAGGGTCTCGACCCAAAACGTCACCCATTCCTTCTCTCCCGAGATGCTGCCTGACCCGCTGAGTTACTCCAGCATTTTGTGTCTGCCTTCGATTTAAACCGGCATCTGCAGTTTTTCTCCTAGGCCATTGTTGATGTTTACCACTATCCTCTTTTGCCCTTCATTATCTCATTTCTTCAATTGCTTCCTCACACTTCTCCTTTGGCCTGGCCTTTCAGATTTTTTTAGATTTAGAGATACAGCGCAGAAACAGGCCCTTCGGCCCACCGGGTCCACGCCGCCCAACGATCCTCGCACATTAACACTATCCTACACCCACTAGGGACAATTTTTACATTTGCCCAGCCAATTAACCTACAAACCTGTACGTCTTTGGAGTGTGGGAGGAAACCGAAGATCTCGGAGAAAACCCACGCTGGTCACGGGGAGAACGTACAAACTCCGTACAGATGGCCCCCGTAGTCAGGATCGAACCTGAGTCTCTGGCACTGCATTCGCTGTAAGGCAGCAACTCTACCGCTCGCCACCGTGCTGCCCTTATGCATTTAATGGCAGTTCATTGAGGTAGATTTGCATTATCTAGAGACTCACTGAGTAAGGACATCTCCAACAAACTCCCAATTACTGAATACCATGGACTTGCTTTTCTAAATGTGCATTTTTGACATAGAGGTGCCAGTAGGCATATCGTTCCTTGCTGTTGTGGGTGTGGCAGATCATCATCCGATAAACTGCTTAAACTGTTTAAGGGCCTGACTGCCTAATTCAATTAATACATTTTATTATTTTAATTTTAGTAATCTTTATGTAGTATTAAAACTTCTAAAAGTGTGAAAATCTTTTTTTAAAAGCTGTACTGTCAAGTATTGCCAAAAAAAGCTCTGTTGCTAATAATCTAAAGATTTATTAGTTAACTAGACCTAGTGTCTAGCCAATGTTGTTCCACTGTTTAAGACGGGCAGCGGAGACAAAGGGCAGCAAAGCCAAACCAGAAAATTGTAGGCCGGTGAGCATCACATTAGTGGTAAACCTATTGGAAAAGTTCAGGGACAAGATCTACTCGCAGCTGAAAAAGCATAATCTTATTAGGGAGAGCCTTGTAGATCATGTCTGCTAAATGATTGAGTTTTTTGAGGGGATGACAAAGATGATTGAGGTACTTAGGGCAGTGATGTTGTACTTTATTAAAGCTTTATCTTGATTATATTAAAACTTCCAGCAAGGTCTCATATGTTGAAAGACTGGAGCGACTAGGCTTGTATACACTGGAATTTAGAAGGATGAGAGGGGATCTTATCGAAACGTGTAAGATTATTAAGGGGTTGGACACGTTAGGGGCAGGAAACATGTTCCCAATGTTGGGGGAGTCCAGAACCAGGAGCCACAATTTAAGAATAAGGGGTAGGCCATTTAGAACGGAGATGAGGAAAAACGTTTTCAGTCAGAGAGTTGTAAATCTGTGGAATTCTGCCTCAGAAGGCAGTGGAGGCCAATTCTCTGAATGCATTCAAGAGAGAGCTAAATAGAGCTCTTAAGGATAGCGGAGTCAGGGGGTATGGGGAGAAGGCAGGAACAGGGTACTGATTGTGAATGATCAGCCATGATCACATTGAATGGTGGTGCTGGCTCGAAGGGCAGAATGGCCTCCTCCTGCACCTATTGTTTATTGTCTATTGTCTAAGCTGTTCCAGAGTTTAAGGCATGGAGATTTATTTGATTCGATTCAAAATTGTCTTGGCCTTGGAAGACAGAGGGGAGTGGTGGAGCGGTGTGATTCTGGCTGGAGGCCTGTGACCAGTGGAGTTTCACCAGGATTAATGCTGGGACCTCTTTTGTATGAATGATTTAGATGAAAATGTAAATGGGCTGATTAGTAAGATGACGTAAAAACTGGAGGCGTTTCGGAAGGTGAGGAAGGTTTTCAGAGGATTCACCATGATACAGACAAGTTGGCAATGCGAGCAGGTAAATGGCAAATAGAGTTTAATCTGGTCTGAAGAAGGGCCTCGACCCGAAACGTCACCCATTCCTTCTCCCCAGAGATGCTGCCTGTCCCGCTGAGTTACTCCAGCATTTTGTGTCTACCTCTAATCTGGTCAAATATGGGTATGACTTGGTCCTGCCCCAAACTTGGTGACTACTGGACAGTGTTTTTTAAAACCATCAGTGAAGTCCTTGTGGTGACAGTGAGGCTTTGCCCACTTGTAGCTGTATTCGGCGTAACAGATGGAACTTTGGGTTTAAATGCAAACCAATCTGACATCATTGCATTCACATCACTTTTGGCCAGTAGGAGAATCTTGCTGGTCTTGAAATCTACAACTCCTCCATCTACTGCCGCTTGGCTGGAGGACGTAATGTTTTTTCTAAAACTGGAAAAGATCAAATTTACACTGAGGGGGTCTGTGAAAAAGTTTTATTCAAAATGGGAACCTTTTCTGTCATACTTTGAGAATCTAAAAGAACTACCCAATGACTGAGGGCACTTGATTGTAGTTGGGGATCCGCCTTTAATTATGTTTTACTTTTATTTATTTACTTATTTTTGTTTACACAATTGCCGATTACCTCACACGATGGCTGATGCATAATGAATGAGAGAATCCTGAACCATCTGACATGTTGTAGATATGTATGGGCCTGCGCCTTGGAAGAATGTAGAGGTTTTGCTGTCAAGTTGTGCATTTGTATTTGTGATATGATGTATTGTGAACACAGCTGCAAAGGGGTGTCCAGGGAGGGTGGGTGAGGGTTACTTTTGTTGTTATATATAAAAAACAAAATGGAGGGGAATGTAATGCATAACGTTTTTTCGTATTGTATCTTTCCTTCAATAAAAATAAATAATTAAACCAATACGGGTATGACTTTGGGTGATCAAATTAAGGGAAGATTGTTCACTAATCCTCAGGCGCATTGATGTACAAAGAGATCTTAGGGAGAACGTCCATGGCCCTGAAAGTGCAACACAAATAGATAGTGTGAAAGTGTAAATAGACAGGAAAGGTTAGGAGAGGTTTTGTTTCCAGTGCTCTCACCGTGGGTATAAGATGCAGCACAGCGTCACCAGTGAGTGACCCCACAGCCAGACTTACAAACGCCTGGATGACGTACTGGTAGGCAGTGGTACAGCTGGTGAACAGAACGATCACAATCCCAACCACCGCACAAAGGCTGACAAGCAACGTCGCGATCGATCCGTAAATAAATTCTGGAAAACATGAATTTGAAAAATCAACAATTCGCAGAGGTTTAAAAGTGACTATTGCCATGTTTTGAGGGTGTGATTCTTTCCTTTCAAGGTATCCTTTCCTCTCAAGGCATTCTCTCTCTCTGCAATGGCAACTTCAGTCTTTTCTGATATCACCACCACTTCGCAAGTAGTGGGAGTGAACTTGACCCAAACCAAACAGAGAGATTTCTAAACGTGTTTTCGGTTTAATTAGTCATTTATTGAAGTAGTTTGTGCAAGCAGGTCTGTATCTCCCCAAGTGTTCAGTTCTCGTCGCAGGTCTGATAAGAACGGTATCTTCTCCCTCCCTATGTCTAACTCCTCCTGTCTCTGCATCTCCAGGTATAGTACCTACTTCTGGCTACTCCCAGTACGTTATGTCCATCTCACTGCAGCCCCCAAGTGTCCAAAATAATACAGCAAGACATCTAGACAAAATAATATAATATGCTAAATCAGCCAGCACAAACACAAATGGCTCCTACACTCTCCTCCCACCGCAGTGAGGAATGTGGACGGGTCACTGTGGTGGATGTTCATGTTAAAATGTGTTTTGTGTGTTCTGTTGCTTTTTATTGGTATGACTGTATGGCAAATGAAACTCCTCGTATGTTGTAAAACATACTGGCTTTATTGGCTAATAAAGTACGATGATGATTATGGTTATGATGGTAATATAACACCATTTCCCCTACCGACCCCCTGCAACACAGTGCGCACACATTTCTCCCAGCCCCCTGTCGCCGGACAACCATCCCCTCCTGCGTACCTTAACTTGATCCCCCCTTTTTCCTCTTCCCTCTCTCCGGCTTTCCAGCCCACTCCTTATCTGACACCCATTTGTCTCTAGCCTTTGTCGCTTATTCCACTAACATCCATTTTTTCTTTCAGAAAGGCACCGTGCTGGGGTAACTCAGCAGGTCCAGCAGTATCTCCGAAGGATGAGAATAGGTGACGTTTCGGATCGAGACCCTTCTTCAGACTGAATGTGGTAAGCCGGAGAAGGTCTGAAACATCGTCTCTTCATGCCCTGCGGAGATACTGCCCGGTTCCCACTGAGTTACTCCGGCACTTTGTGCCTTTTTTTGTGAATCAGCATCTGCAGCTCTTGTGTCAACATAAAACTAAGTGTTGATTGAGCAATGAGCAGAGAAGGGGGCCTCATGCTATTGTTTGGAAATATTAGTCATAGAGTCAAACAAAAGAGAAACAGGCTTTTCGGCTCAACTTGACCATACCGATCAAGATGCCCCATCTAAGCTACTCCTGCTTCCACTCATTTGGTCCATATCCCTTTCCTATCCATGGACCCAACCAAATACAATCATGGAATCTTCATCAGAGAGTGCTACAGTATCTTAGTTTGAAGCATCTCTTCAGAAAAAATGGCATCTCCATCAATGCAGAACTCCATAAGTGTTGAATCAGATTACATGCTTTAGTGTCCAAAGTGAGACTTGACCCCAAACTCTCTAAATCTGAGTCACTTGCTCACACCAAGATGGCCTATCACATATGTGACATTAATGAGAGAAGTTACGGTCATTTGCTGGAGATCTTACTTTCGGCAGTGGTCAGCTGAAACTGGTGATCCTCTGTCCCTTGATGTGTTCTGGTGCAGGCTCCACTCACAAGTTGCTGGATTAATGCAGGGCTCAGCTGAACAAAATCACTCTGGGAAATCATGCCGTTGGCCTCTATCTGATGGATCGCCATTATTTCACTGGGGCTAAAACATTTCTGAAGAGTGAAAAGGGAAAAGAAGCGAGCCCAGCTGTTAGACAATATAAGAAAATAACTGCAGATGCTGGTACAAATCGAAGGTATTTATTTCACAAAATGCTGGAGTAACTCAGCAGGTCAGGCAGCATCTCAAGAGAGAAGGAATGGGCGACGTTTCGGGTCGAGACCCTTCTTCAGACTGAAGAAGGGTCTCGACCATAAATGTCGCCCATTCCTTCTCTCCTGAGATGCTGCCTGACCTGCTGAGTTACTCCAGCATTTTGTGAATAAATACCTGCTATTAGACATATCAATCAACACTCTAAATAAAACTTAGAGGCACAACCGCCTGGCAGAGCTGCTGCTAGGGTTAGGAAGTAATAAAGCACGGTATTATGTTCCCAATTTTGCTCCTTATTGCAGACTCCCGACCAGAATATACGTGTGCGCACCCTTTATCTACTCAAACAACTATTTTGGCGGAAGACAATCAATCTGGTAGCATCTATGCAGAGAAATGGAGAGAAACTGGCCCCTTCTTCAGAATGAGAAAGAGTCTCTACCCTAAACATTATCAGCACATTTCATCCACAGATGCTACCTGACCTGCTCTGTTCCTCCAGCAGTTTGTTTTTTTTGCTCATGATTTCAGCATCTGCACTCCCAAGTTTTTTATTCCCTTTGAATGTCTCAGTTTGATTATTCTTGAGTATTGAAGTTGTAAATCTGTGGAATTCTCTACCTCAGAAGGCGGTGGATTCTCTGGATGCTTTAGATAGTGCTCAATGATAGCGGAGTCAAGGGGTTTGGGGAGAGGGCAGGAACGGGGTACTGATTGTGAATGATCAGCCATGATCACATTGAATGGCGGTTCTGGCTCGAAGGGCCGAATGGCCTACCTCTCCACCTATTGTCTAATGTCTATTGTCTATTGTCTATGGAGGTCATGTTGCAGTTGTATTGTGTATAGAAGTATGGAGGTAATGTTGCAGTTGTATTAAGTATAGAAGTTGGGAGGTCATGTTACAGTTGTATAAGACGTTGGTGAGACCACATTTAGAGTATAGTCAAGTCAAGTCAAGTCAATTTTATTTGTATAGCACATTTAAAAACAACCCACGTTGACCAAAGTGCTGTACATCTGATTAGGTACTAAGGAAAAAATGAAACATACAGTAGCACGCAAACATAACAGCACATACAAAACAGTTCACAGCACCTCCTCAATGAGCCTCAAACGCTAGGGAGTAGAAATAGGTTTTGAGCCTGGACTTAAAGGAGTCGATGGAGGGGGCAGTTCTGATGGGGAGAGGGATGCTGTTCCACTGTCTAGGAGCTGCAACCGCAAAAGCGCGGTCACCCCTGAGCTTAAGCCCAGACCGCGGGATAGTGAGTAGCCCCAAGTCGGCCGACCTGAGGGACCTGGAGTTAGAGAGGTGGGTTAGAAGATTTTTGATGTAGGGGGAGGAATGTCCATTTAGGGCTTTATATGTGAATAGGAGTAGCTTGAAGTTGATTCTGTACCGTACAGGGAGCCAGTGGAGAGAGGCCAGAATCGGGGTGATGTGGTCCCTTTTACGGGTACCCGTCAGGAGTCTCGCTGCGGCGTTTTGGACCAGTTGCAGGTGGGACAGGGATGATTGGCTGATCCCAGTGTATAGGGAGTTGCAGTAGTCTAGGCGGGAGGAAATGAATGCGTGAATGATTTTTTCAGTGTCGTCGAATTGGAGGAAAGGTTTGATTTTAGCTATGGTATGAAGTTGGAAGAAGCTGGCTTTTACCACAGCGTTGACTTGCCTGTCAAACTTTAATGCAGAGTCAAATATCACGCCGAGGTTTTTGACATGCGGTTTGACTAGGGAGGATAGGCTTCCAAGACTGCCTGTTATCGATTTGATGGAGTCGGGGGGGCCCAATAGGATGACCTCAGACTTGCTCTCGTTTAATTGGAGGAAGTTCTGTGCCATCCAACATTTTATGTCCTCAAGGCAGTGTAAGAGGCTGTTTAAATTTGACTGGTTGTTGGGTTTCAGGGGGAGGTAAAGCTGAGCGTCATCGGCATAGCAGTGGAAAGAAATGCCATGCCTTTGAATTATTTGGCCAAGGGGGAGCATGTATAGAGAGAAGAGAATGGGGCTTAGGATGGAGCCTTGTGGAACTCCGCAGGAGAGGCTAGCTGGAGAAGAGGAATAACTGCCTAAGATAGAAACATAGAAAATAGGTGCAGGAGTAGGCCATTCGGCCCTTCGAGCCTGCACCGCCATTCAATATGATCATGGCTGATCATCCAACTCAGTATCCTGTACCTGCCTTCTCTCCATATCCCCTGATCCCTTTAGCCACAAGGGCCACATCTAACTCCCTCTTAAATATAGCCAATGAACTGGCCTCAACTACCTTCTGTGGCAGAGAATTCCACAGATTCACCACTCCACTGGAGTATTGTGTGCAGTTTTGGTCTCCTAACCTGAGGAAAGACGTTCTTGCCTTAGAGGGAGTACAGAGAAGGTTCACCAGATTAATCCCTGGGATGGCGGGACTTTCATATGAGGAAAGACTGGATAGACTGGGCTTGTACTCGCTGGAATTTAGAAGACTGAGGGGGGATCTTATAGAAACATATAAAATTCTTAAGGGGTTGGAGAGGCTAGATGCGGGAAGATTGTTCCCGATGTTGGGGGAGTCCAGAACCAGGGTCACAGCTTAAGGATAAGGGGGAAGTCTTTTAGGACCGAGATGAGAAAACATTTCTTCACACAGAGAGTGGTGAGTCTGTGGAATTCTCTGCCACAGAAGGTAGTTGAGGCCAGTTCATTGGCTATATTTAAGAGGGAGTTAGATGTGGCCCTTTTTGCTAAAGGGATCAGGGGGTATGGAGAGAAGGCAGGTACAGGCTACTGAGCTGGATGATCAGCCATGATCATATTGAATGGCGGTGCAGGCTCGAAGGGCCGAATGGCCTACTCCTGCACCTATTTTCTATGTTTCTATGTTTCCTTGTGTGAAAAAAAACTTTCTCATCTCGGTCCTAAAAGACTTCCCCCTTATCCTTAAACTGTGACCTCTTGTTCTGGACTTCCCCATCATTGAGAACAATCTTCCTGCATCTAGCCTGTCCAACCCCTTAAGAATTTTGTAAGTTTCTATAAGATCCCCCCTCAATCTTCTAAATTCCAGCGAGTACAAGCCGAGTATGGTGTTCAGTTCTGGGCACCATGTTATAGGAAAGATACTGTCAAGCTGGAAAGGGTACAGAGAAGATTTACAAGGATATTGCCAGGACTAGAGGGTCTGAGCTATAGGGAGAGGTTGAATAGGCTGGGGCTCTATTCCTTGGAGCGCAGGAGGATGAGGGATAATCTTATTGAGGTGTATAAAATCATGGGAGGATCGGGTAGATGCAAAGGGACTCTTGTCCAGAGTAGGGGAATCAAGGGCCAGAGGACATAGGTTCAATGTGAAGGGGAAAAGATTTAATGGGAATCTGAGGGGTAACTTTTTCACATAAAGGGTGGTGGGTGTATGGAACAAGGTAGTTGAGGCAGGGACTATCCCAACATTTAAGAAGCAGTTAGGCAGGTACATGGATAGGACAGGTTTGGAGGGATATGGACCAAACGTGGGCAGGTGGGACTAGTGTAGCTGGGACATGTGGGAAAATTGGCTGAAGGGCATGTTCCGCACTGTATCACTCTATGACTGTGGTTCTATTCATATTTTCTGATTCTGTTTGTCCTGACATTAATTTCAGTTATTTCTGTAGATCTGAGCTATGTGTGGAACAAACTCTTTTTGGTTCTTCAAATAAGATAAAAGCTTTAGCAAATATTTCTGCCAGAAATGGTCTTCCTCTTCGATCTACAAAACCATATTATAGTACAGCATTGCCCTCTGGTGGTCAGATACTGGTTCTTTGGGTTCCAGATAGATAGACAGACGGATATGGAGAGATAGAGATTATGTGCAGGTAGAGGAAATTAGTTTAGCTTGCCATCGTGTTTAGCATGGACATTGTGGACCTGTTCCAATGCTATACTGTTTTATGTTCTATGGACAATAAACAATAGGTGCAGGAGTAGGCCATTCGGCCCTTCGAGCCAGCACCACCATTCAACGTGATCATGGCTGATCATTCTCAATCAGTACCCCGTTCCTGCCTTCTCCCCATACCCCCTGACTCCACTATCCTTAAGAGCTCTATCTAGCTCTCTCTTGAATGCATTCAGAGAATTGGCCTCCACTGCCTTCTGAGGCAGAGAATTCCACAGATTCACAACTCTCTGACTGAAAAAGGGTTTTTCCTCAACACCGTTCTAAATGGCCTACCCCTTATTCTTAAACTGTGGCCCCTGGTTCTGGACTCCCCCAACATTGGGAACATGTTTCCTGCCTCTAACTATAGATCCTGACTCAAAGGTAGACACAAAATGCTGGAGTAACTCAGCAGGTCAGGCAGCATCTCGGGAGAGAAGGAATGGGTGACGTTTTTGGGTCGAGACCCTTCTTCAGTCTGATGTCAGGGGTAGGGGAGGGTCAAAAATAGAATGTAGTCGGAGACAGGGAGACTAGTGGGAGAACTGGGAAGAGGGAGGGGATAGAGAGGAAAAGCAAAGGCTTTCTGAAGTTAGAGAAGTCAATGTTCATACCGCTGGGGTGTAAACTGCCCAAGTGAAAGCTGTTCCTCCAACTTGCGCTGGGCCTCACCCTAACAATTGAGGAGGCCCAGGACAGAAAGATCAGATTGGGAATGGGAGGGGGAGTTGAAGTGCAGAGCCACCGGGAGATCAGGTAGGTTAAGACGGACTGAGCGGAGATGTTCAGCGAAACGATCGCCGAGCCTGCGCTTGGTCTCGCCGATGTAGAGAAGTTGACATCTGGAACAGCGGATACAATAGATGAGGTTGGAGGAGGTGCAGGTGAACCTCTGCCTCACCTGGAAAGACTGTTTGTGTCCTTGGATGGAGTCGAGGGGGGAGGTAAAGGGACAGGTGTTACATCTCCTGACTCAACTTTACCTGACTCAACTACCAGGTTATTAAAACGGTAAACATTTGGGGCAATGAACATCTCCCACTTGAACCAAGTAAGCCTGAAATTATTTATCTGCATCTCATTCACACAGAATGTATTTAGCAGGGAAATAAATACAGAAAATGCTGGAAGAACTCATCAAGTCAGGCAGCATCTGTGGAGAGAGGAGTAGAATTAACATTTCAGGAAGGATTCTGATGAAAAACCATTGACGTGAAATGTTGACTGCTGTTCCCAGCTGTTACATGGTGACTGAACCATCCTTCTGCAACCAGAGAGCAGTCCTGAACTACTGTCAGGTGCAGGATAAAGCCTGGCAAGTGATAGGTGGATATAGATAAAGAGGCAGGGGGGGAGGGGGAGGGCTGATTGGCAGATGGATGGATGGAGGGTGGCGCAGCGGTAGAGACGCTGCCTTACAGCGAATGCAGCGCCGGAGACCCGGGTTCCATCCCAACTATGGGTGCTGTCTGTACGGAGTTTGTACGTTCTCCCCGTGACCTGCATGGGTTTTCTCCGAGATCTTCGGTTTCCTCCCACACTCCAAAGACGTACAGGTTTGTAGGTTAATTGGCTTGGTAAATGTAAAAATTGTCCCTAGTGGGCGTAGGATAGTGTTAATGTGCGGGGATCGCTGGTCGGCGCGGACCCGGTGGGCCGAAATGGCCAGTTTCCGCGCTGTATCTCCAAAGTAAACTAAACTACTCATTTTGCACTATTTAAAAAGGCAAGTTTTTGCCCCTGCCAAGAACAATTAACTTCACACTTACAACAGCTTGTAAGTACTGTAGTCTGCATTGATTGTAATTTCTACATGCAGAATCCAAGGAAGAGCTGTTGTGTTGTGGTCACGTTGGAAATCCTGTCCTAGGTTTCATCCCTTGAACCCAGGGGACAGTGAAACCAATTGCAACAGCCTTTATTGGCTTGGCTCCGGGAACATTTAACTGGAACTTGACCGTTCCGCATTGTGAAACCAGTTTGGCCAAGGGTTCCCCTAATAAGTCTGGCTTCATCGGGACGTGATAACACATCATGGAACCCTGAAGCCGCTCAGGCTGGGTGTCCTGAGAGTCGGGCAGTAACAATTTAGTTTAGTTTAGTTTAGAGATACAAGGTCAAAACAGGCCCTTTCGGCCCACCGGCTAGTGATCCCCGCACATTAACACTATCCTACACCCGCTATGGACAATTTTTACATTTGCCCAGCCAATTAACCTACAAACCCGCACGTCTTTGGAGTGTGGGAGGAAACCGAAGATCTCGGAGAAAACCCACGCAGGTCACAGGGAGAACGTACAAACTCCGTACAGACAGAACCCGTAGTCGGGATGGAACCCGGGTCTCCGGCGCTGCGTTCGCCGTAAGGCAGCAACTCTACCGCTGCACCACCGTGACCGCCCTGAATTGGTAGAAGAGAAATGCCGCAAGGTGTGTCACGTTACCATGTTCCAGGCAGTATCCTCCTTCTCTTCCTGGCTGTGGTTTGACAGCTGATGGGAACGATGGTCATGTTCTTCCTCGTGGTCATGACCTTCTTCGCTATCACTCCCTTGCGAATAACTTTCACTATGCCCGTGGTCTGGATCTTCGTGGTTACGATGAGATAAACCAATTTTATTCATCAAGTCTTCAAGTTCTGAAATGAAAGGAGGAAGCCTTTGCATTCATACAGTCCCACCGTCTGCCACTTGAATCAGATTTCCTGTTCCTCCCACCAAGCCCACACTGTGAACTTTTCCCCACCCCCACACATGTACAAAACAACTCCAATTATTATTCTTTGGTAAACGAGACCACGATAGTGCAAGACAAAAATAATCAGTGCAGCCTTGGTAATGCAATGTCCACAGTAGTTTGGTGCTGAGGTCTGGTTGTGTTTAGTGTGATGCAGGATGGTTCAGGAGCCAAAGGATTGCTGGGAAGAAGCTATTCAAGGAAGTCATGGCTCTCAGGCTCCTGTACGTTCTACTGAAAAGAGAACGTGACCAGGGTGGTCTGGGTCTCAGATGATTTCCGTTGCATGTTTTGAAGTAGCACCTCCTGTAGATCCCTTTTCACAGTGGGGAGGTCAGTACCGGTGACAGACAACGTCCACCACTCTCTGCTGCCTCCTTCCTCCCTGGGATCAAGACAGGATGAATGCTGAGAAGAAGGGGGGGGGGGGGGGAGTCCTGGGGTGGATTTCTAATCAGTGATGAAAGGAAAAGATGGGGCACGAAGGTGGACCATGGAAATGTCGCAGCCATCATTTTAGACAATAGACAATAGGTGCAGGAGGAGGCCATTCGGCCCTTTGAGCCAGCACCGCCATTCAATGTGATCATGGCTGATGATTCTCAATCAGTACCCCGTTCCTGCCTTCTCCCCATACCCCCTGACTCCGTTATCCTTAAGAGCTCTATCTAGCTCCCTCTTGAATGCATTCAGAGAATTGGCCTCCACTGCCTTCTAAGGCAGAGAATTCCACAGATTCACAACTCTCTGACTGAAAAAGGTTTTCCTCATCTCAGTTCTAAATGGCCTACCCCTTATTCTTAAACTGTGGCCCCTTGTTCTGGACTCCCCCAACATTGGGAACATGTTTCCTGCCTCTAACGTGTCCAACCCCTTAATAATCTTATACGTTTCGATAAGATCCCCTCTCATCCTTCTAAATTCCAGTGTATACAAGCCTAGTCGCTCCAGTCTTTCAGCATATGACAGTCCCGCCATTCCGGGAATTAACCTAGTAAACCTACGCTGCACGCCCTCAATAGCAAGAATACTTGCATAATAACCTCCAGAAGGTTATTAAGACAGCAGAGAAAATTATCAGCTGTCCACTACCTTCTCTGAAGGACATCTCCAGCTCACGTTGTCTAAACAGGGCCAGAAATATAATTAAGGACAGTACACACCCAGGATATGAACTGTTTGCTCTCCTGCCCTCTGGGAGGCGCTACAGGAGCCTAAGGGCCAGAACAAACCGACTTAAAAACACTTTCTTTCCCTGGGCCATAAGAACTGTGAATGGAAATACTTGACTTATCATATCATATCATATATATACAGCCGGAAACAGGCCTTTTCGGCCCTCCAAGTCCGTGCCGCCCAGTGATTCCAGTACATTAACATTATCTTACACCCACTAGGGACATTTTTTACATTTACCCAGCCAATTAACCTACATACCTGTACGTCTTTGGAGTGTGGGAGGAAACCGAAGATCTCGGAGAAAACCCACGCAGGTCACGGGGAGAACGTACAAACTCCTTACAGTGCAGCACCCGTAGTCAGGATCGAACCTGAGTCTCCGGCGCTGCATTCGCTGTAAAGCAGCAACTCTACCGCTGCGCTACCATGCCGCCCTTGATGTGATGTGACTCTCACTTTCTTTGCACTTTTTAAAAATATATACAGCATCTTAGGTGCAAAACTCATTTATTATTTATTAGTTTTTATTGGTTTTTATTGATATTGGTACTTGTTGTGTTGGTTCCTATCTTTGTGCGATTGTTTTTGGAAGATTTGCACTGTCGCACTGTTTCAGATGTAGCACTGCTAATTTCGTTGTACTGTTCGTACAATGACAATAAAGGCATATTATTATTATTATGATTATTATTTATTTATTGAAAAAGCAGCAAGTCTCAATGGGCTGACTCCTGATCTTGCCTCTGAAGGACATTGCAGAAGTCTGCACTGCAATGTGGAAATGAAGTTGTCCACTTGGAAACATAGAAACAGAGAAAATAGGTGCAGGAGGAGGCTATTTGGCCCTTTGAGCCAGCACCGCCATTCATCGTGATCATGGCTGATCGTCCACAATCAGTAACCCGTGCATGCCTTCCCCCCACATCCCTTGATTCTGCTCACCCCCAGAGTTCTATCCAATTCTCTTTTAAATTCATCAAAGATCACTTTTAATGCTCTGGATCAAAGTTGCAGCTGGAGCCCCAGCTCTAACTTCCCTGCCCAATGCCTCTGTTCAGTCCAACAGTGAAAGAAAAGCGGAATAGAGAATGTTTTCCTTACCTGTTCTGGTGAGGTTCCTGGATTCATTATGGTACATGTGAAAGATGAAGTTGAGGAAGTAATCAGGTGCTGGCAAAAGGTGCCGGAGTATGCAGTCTCCTTGTAAGACGTGGTAAAGGACTACAGCAGAAAAGTGACCAACATTCATTCCTGCCGTTCCATTGGACACCAATTCATATTCTTCTAAGATTTGAGTTGAGTTGACACAATGCTGGAGGGTACAAGAAATTCAAACATAAGATTCAAGAGTCAAGATCAGTTTATTGTCACATGTACCAATTAAGGTACAGTGAAATTTGAGTTACCATACAGCCATACTAAGTGAAAAGCAACAAGACACACAGCCACATAAAATAAAATTTAACATAAACATCCACCACAGCGGAGTCCACATTCCTCGCTGTGATGGAAGGTAATAAAGTTCAATCAACTTCCTCTTTGTTCACCCGCGGCCGGGGCTGTTGAACCGTCCGCAGTCACCGCTGCCGACAGTCCAATGTCCGAGCCCTCACATCGGGATGATCCAAACTCCGGCGTCGGGATGGATTGAAACTCTCTCCGTGGCATGGAGCTCCCGAGTCGGCCTCTTCTTACCAGAGACCACAGATTCACGATGTTAAAGTCCACAGGCCCCGCGGTTGGAGCTCTCCACAGTTGATCCCCGGCAAAGGATGGCAGCTCTACGATGTTAAAGTCTGTGCCGTGCACACGGCATGAAGCACCGGGTCGGTCTCCAGGAAAGGCCGCCAACTCCTCGATGTTAGGCCGCAGTGGGAACGGAGATACGATACGGAGAAAAATCACGTCTCCGTCGAGGTAAGAGGTTGGAAAAAAGTTTCCCCCAATCCCCCCCCGCCCACCACCCCCCACATAAAACAAACCAAGAAACACTAAAACATATTTTAACACATACTTAAAATAATAAAAAACAGTAGAAAGGACAGACAGCCTGTTGGCGAGGCAGTTAAAGCTGGTAGCGCACCCGGTGACAAGTAACTGAATACCCTCTAACAACCTATACTTCTTCCTCACTCATGTTTTCTCTCCAAATCTTTCCCAACAGTTCCTAGTGTTCCCTTTTCTCCATCGTCTTATCACTAATACTAAAAGAGAGTTGAATCGATGTACAGAGAAGAAAAAATTGCAACCGATGGAGAAAGGGCCAGTGGGTGGAGTTGGTGAGTTGCTCTGAACAGTGCCAGTGTGAACCGGAAGGGCCAAATGGGCTCCTGTGCTCCACTTACAATCAAAATCACTAGAGTCAGGAGTGGTTCCAGACGATCGGAAAATTGCCAAGATTACTCGACTGTACAAGGAGGGAGCAAAGGAGAATAGTGGAAACTGTATGTCGGTTAGTCTGACTTCAGAGGATGATAAGATTTTAGTCCATTATAAAGGACGAGGTTCCAGAGTACTTAGAAGTTCATGATAAAATAGGCTGAAGTCAGCCTTGTTTTGTGAAAGTGATATCTTGATAATGTATCTGCTGGAATTCTTTGAAGAAGTAAATAGCAAAGGAGAGTCAGTGGATGTTGTTTACCTAGGTTTTCAGAAAGTTTTTGATCAGGTTCCACACGTGAGGCTGCTAAGGAAGATGAGAGCCCACGATATGAAAGGGCATCACAAAATGCTGGAGTAACTCAGCAGGTCAGGCAGCTTCTAGGAGAGAGGGAATGGGTGACGTTTCGGGTCAAGACCTTTCTTCAGACTGATGTCAGGGGGGCGGGACAAAGGAAGGATATAGGTGGAGACAGGAAGATAGAGGGAGAACTGGGAAGGGGGAGGGGAAGAGAGGGACAGGGGAGCTATCTAAAGTTAGAGAAGTCAATATTCATGCCGCTGGGCTGTAAGCTGCCCAAGCGAAATATGAGGTGCTGTTCCTCCAATTTCCGGTGGGCCTCACTATGGCACTGGAGGAGGCCCATGACAGAAAGGTCAGACTGGGAGTGGGAGGGGGAGTTGAAGTGCTCAGCCACCGGGAGACCAGGTTGGTTAAGGCGGACTGAGCGCAGGTGTTGCGAAACGATCGCCGAGCTTGCGTTTGGTCTCGCCGATGTAGAGAAGTTGACATCTAGAGCAGCGGATACAATAGATGAGGTTGGAGGAGGTGCAGGTGAACCTCTGTCCCACCTGGAAAGACTGTTTGGGTCCTTGGATGGAGTCGAGGGGGGAGGTAAAGGGACAGGTGTTGCATCTCCTGCAGTTACCTGGGGAGGAGGTGGTTTGGGTGGGAAGGGACGAGTGGACCAGGGAGTTACGGAGGGAATGGTCTCTGTGGAACGCAGAAAGGGGAGGGGATGGAAAGATGTGGCCAGTAGTGGGATCCCGTTGGAGGTGACGGAAATGTTGGAGGATGATTTGTTGGATACACTGGCTGATGGGTTGGAAGGTGAGGACAAGGGGGATTTTGTCCTTGTTACGAATGGGGGGAGGGGGAGCAAGAGCAGAGTTGCGGGTTATAGAGGAGGCCCTAGTGAGAGCCTCATCTATAATGGAAGAGGGGAAGCCCCGTTTCCTGAAGAATGAGGACATCTCTGATGCTGTAGTGTGGAACACCTCATCCCGGTTGCAGATGCGGCGTAGACGGAGGAATTGGGAGTAGGGGATAGACTTTTTGCAGGAGACAGGGTGGGAAGAAGTGTAGTCCAGATAGCTGTGGGAGTCAATGTGTTTGTAGTAGATGTCGATCACTAGTCTGTCTCCTGTGATGGAGATGGTGAGGTCCAGAAACGGTAGGGAGATGTCGGAGATGGTCCAAGTATATTTAAGGGCAGGATGGAAGAGCAGGAAATGAAAGGGCATGTACCAGCATGGATAACAGGCTGGCTGGATGGCAGAAGACAAAGAGAGGCAATAAAGGGGGCTTTTTCTGGTTGGCTGCCAGTGACTAGCGGAGTTCCGCAGGGGTCGGTGCTGGGGCCTCTGCTCTTCACGTTGTATATTAATGATTTGGACGAGGGGATTGAAGGCTTTGTGGCCACGTTTGCAGATGATACAAAAGTAGGTAGAGGGGCAGGTAGCGTAGAGAAAGCAGGGACTCTGCCGAAGGACTTGGACAGGTTGGGAGAGTGGGCAGAGAAGTGTGGAGTCAGGCATTTTGGTGGTAGGAATAAAGGACTGGACTATTTTCTAAATGGGGAGAGAATCCAGAAATCGGAGGTGCAAAGGGACTTGGGAGAGCAGGCACAGGATTCCCAAAACGTTCATCTGCAAGTCGATTCGGTAGTAAAGAAGGCAAACGCAAATGCGAGCATTTATTTCAAGAGGGCGAGAATACAACAAAAACAGGGATGTGATGCTGAGGCGCCATAAGTCGCTGGTCAGGCCGCATTTGGAGCAATTTTGGGCCCCATATCTGAGGAAGGACGTGCTGGCTCCAGAGAAGGTCCAGAGGAGGTTTACAAGAATGATCCCAGGAATGAGTGGGTTTTGCATACGATGAGCGTTTGTCAGCACTGGCCCGCTACTCATTGGAATTGGGAAGGACGAGGGGGGACCTCATTGAAACGTAGCGAATAGTGAAAGGCTTGGATAGAGTGGACGTGGAGAGGACGTTTCCACTAGTGGGAGAGTCTAGGACTAGAGGTCACGGCCTCAGAATTAAAGGTCGGTCCTTCAAGAAAGAGTTGAGGAAGAATTTCTCTAGTCAGAGAAATCTGTGGAACTATTTGCCACAGAAGGCTGATAGATTGTGGATCAGTGCGGGGGTCAGGGCTTATGGGGAGAAGGCAGGAGAATGGAGAGGGAAGTAGATGAGCCATGATTGAATGGCGGAGTAGACTTGATGGGCTGATTGGCCTAACTCTGTAATTCACGTGTGGCCTTATGATAGACCAAAATGATTTGCATCCTGACAACCAAATGAGTTAGTATGGACATTTCCCTGGATTAAAATTATAACTTATAATTTTCTGTCCTACTTCAGACGCGATGCAATGGTGATGAACCTGTTCCAACTTTTTGCACTATTCAGGTCAATGGCATCTGCATGATCAATAACTCGTCCACTTACAAAACATCTGTTTACTTGGCATTGAGTCATTAGTTGGGTATTAGTTCATCATTGTCGTGTTTTCCGGGTATACAGTGAATGACTTTGTTTTGCAAACATGATGCCATTAAACCAATTTCATCAGAATGTTGCTTGCATTAAGGGGGCGTATCAGCTCCAGGGAGAGGTTGGACAGACTTGGATTGTCTTCTCTGGAATGCCAGAGATTGAGGGGAGAGGCATAGGTAGGGTAGATAGTCAGAAACTATTTCACAGGATGGAAAAAAATCAGATATCGGAGAAGGTGAGGGGGGGCGAAGTTTAAAGGGAATTTGCGGGGCAGCTTTTTTTACATAGAAGGTGGTGGGTGCCTGGAACACACTGCCAGGGTATGTGGATGAGGCAGATATGATAATGGCATTTAATAGGCTTTTGGGTAGTCATATGTACATATCAAGATTCAAGATTTCAAGATCAATGTATTGTCACATGTACCAATTAAGGTGCAGTGAAATTTGTGTTACCACACAGCCATGCTAAGTCAAACTCAACAAGACACACAGCCACATGAAATAAAATTTAACATGAACATCCACCACAGCGGATTCCACATTCCTCACTGTGATGGAAGGTAATAAAGTTCAATCAACTTCCTCTTTCTTCACCCGCGGTCGGGGCTGTTGAACCGTCCGCAGTCGCCGCTGCCGACTGTCCGAGGCCCTCGCGTTGGGATGATCCAAACTCCGGCATCAGGATGGTTGAAACTCTCTCCGTGGCATGGAGCTCCCGAGTCGGCCTCTTCTTACCAGAGACCGCGGGCTTCACAATGTTAAAGTCCACAGGCCCCGCGGTTGGAGCTCTCCACAGTCGATCCTCAGCAAAGGATCGCAAGCTCCGCGATGTTACAATCCGCACCGCGCCCGCGGCATGAAGCGCCGGGCCGGTCTCCAGGAAAGGCCGCCGACTCCTCGATGTTAGGCCGCAGTGGGGACGGAGATACGATACGGAGAAAAGTCGCATCTCCGTCGAGGTAAGAGATTGAAAAAAATTTCCCCCAATTCCCCCCCCCCCCCCCCCCCCACATAAAACAAACCAAGAAACACTAAAACATACTTTAACACATACTTAAAATAACAAAAACAGAAGAAAGGACAGACAGACTGTTGGCGAGGGAGCCAGGGCTGGTGGCGCCACCCGGTGGAATATATGCAAGGAATGGAGGGATATGGATTGTGTGTAGGTAAAGTAGGTATAATGTGTAAAAAGAGTTGGTCTTGGTGTCATGTTGGGCACAGAATTGTGGGTTGAAGGGCTTGCTCCAGTGCTGCACTGTTCTACATCTATGTTCTA